>NC_046165.1:19350546-19488046 GCF_011064425.1 Rattus rattus
CAGTGATGGGGGACCAGTGATGGGGGACCAGTGATGGGGACCAGTGATGGGGACCAGTGATGGGGACCAGTGATGGGGACCAGTGATGGGGGACCAGTGATGGGGACCAGTGATGGGGGACAAGTGATGGGGACCAGTGATGGGGACCAGTGATGGGGACCAGTGATGGGGACCAGTGATGGGGACCAGTGATGGGGGACCAGTGATGGGGACCAGTGATGGGGACCAGTGATGGGGACCAGTGCTGGGACCAGTGATGGGGACCAGTGATGGGGACCAGCAGTCAGAAGAGAATTCAGAGTCATTCTTGCTGACATTGTGGAGTTACTGAGGGAACTGCAAAATAAAGCTTTCAGTTTTTCTTCTGAGCACAGGAGAAAAAAAAGTTGAAGGAAATTGTGACAGTTTCTTAGCTTCAAGATCAAGTGAGTCACGGTACAACTCGGATGAAGAAAAAGACTCTCTTCTATACAGTAAAACAATTCTTAAGCCCATAAATCAGAAAAAGAAACTGCTGTAGAATACAGAATCTGTGGGGAAAAAAATGTTCAAATTATAATATTAATTTTTTAAAAATTCTCCAAGTCATGGGTACCTGAACAATTGGGCAAGATCATAACCATGACTGACTATGGTAGGCCAGTTTCTATATGCACGGCATGTACAATAGTGAAATAATATTAGTAGAAAAGTAGAGTTAAGTCATGTACAGGTAATCTAGCTCTCTCTAAACCAAAGGAAAAATGAGTGAGAAACAGAATGTCTGAAGGACCAAATACTTACAGACCACTTCATATGTTAATTAACTCACACACCCAGATTAGATTAACCAAAATCTCTCATAATTTCTCAGTAATAAAAGCTAATAGACATCTGAAACTGTTTCCCCCACTCTTTACGCCAATTCTGTTCTTTTTAAATCTCCTGTCTCAATAGAGAGGTCTTGATGTCCATGAGGAACTTGCAGACACACTCCTAGCTGGTTCCTCCTGGTGCTGCCTCTCTGCACATGCACTGAAATGGGACATCTTTCCTCTTCTTCATCCCTTGAATTCTCAATCTGACACAGTTCGGATCACCGAAACTGTCTTCGCACAGAGCTCCCTGTCCTGTCACATCCCTGGCCCCTCCACCCTTGATTCCTCTTTCCTTCCCAGAGTTCCTTTCAGTGTGGTCCTTTGAAAACAATTTCTTCTTGTAGATACAGGTCTGGGAACTCTAGAAACCAAAACCAGATACTGAGAAGTTCACTCCCCTAATTATAATCAGTCAAATAACGACAAGCCTTGGTCTGTAGTGTATAGCTAAGGAACCAAGTTTTAATTGAAATAGAACCCAACGTCTGACGGTTCCAGGGATGTAAAGCACATACTTAAGTGCTTTCTCTTGTGCAGTTTCCTTCAGAATCATCTCAGGATTGCTCATCAGTGGATGTCACTGGACCTCAGTGTGGTCTAGAGGAGTGCTTAGTAGAAAGAGTGTAAAGTGTAGTCTTGCCTAGCCTACAGAGTTAACCTGTCCAGCAAGTACCTGAGATTCCTGAAATGTCTCTCCATGCAAATGAGGCATTCCCAATACTATAAACTCCAGCCAATGATTTACATTCACCCTGAAAAAGAAAAAATAAATGTAGTCTTTTATCACCCTCAATGGAGGAAACAGAAGACAGAAAAGTATAGAGTGGGTTTCAGGACAGTCTTGACAGCACAGAGAAACCCTGTCTCTAAAAAAAAATAATAATAATAATAAAACAAACAAACAAAAAAATAACAACAACAAAAAAACCAAACAAACAAAAAACAGAAAGAAAAGTATAAGTGAGCAGGCATGGGAAGGCTTGTAGTGCCATCACTGGATTGCTTCTCTGTCTTGTCTGACTTAGAGATGGCATAGATAGGAATTGGGTAAAAGAGGGTGCTATTAAAGAGTAATCCTAAAGCACTGGATTCTAGAATGATCCTAAATGGACACTGTGCTTTCTTTTTGCCTATAAGAACAGTCACAGTATGAGCTCCTTTGGATTTCTGGGATGTTGCTATTGATCCAGTTCTATAGTCAAGGGGAGTGATATTTGGGCCAAGCATCCAAACCCACGAGTCTACAGGAGCCAAACCCGTTCAAACCACCACAATCACGTTTTGCTCTGTGAGGTTTCCTATTATTTAGTCACATGCTGCTGTCTCTGCCTATCCTCCCACCTGAAAATGTTAATGCACATTCAAGCTAACAACTGAATCTTAAAGTAGAAGTAGCATAATGTACAGTCCCATATAGGTGTGGACTAGGTGAGACTATATATGTGTGTGTGTATTTGGGTGTGTGTGTGTGTGTGTGTGTGTGTGTGTGTGTGTGTGTGTGTGTGTATCCAAATTCCATGGTGCACATGTGGACATCACAAGACAACTTCTGAGACTTCATTCTTTTCCACCATGTGAATTGTGGGTAACAAACTCAGGTCAAACTCAGGTGGGGGCAAACGCCTTTACCTGCTGAACCACCTCACTGGCCCAGGGTGAGAAGTTATATATGGGAATATGGGTGATATATCTGTACCACTAAACACTAAAAATAAAAGGTTCTCCCTCTCCCAGTAACTGTCAAGTGTCTATGAATCTTCAGGGAGGGGTGTGGCCCCATGAGTCTCTTCCCATGTAAGGAATGTTCGAAGATCAGATCTTGTGTAGGTCTTGTGAGGTAGTCACAGCTTCTGAGAGTTTAAAAGTATATCGGCCATATCATGCCTGAAAGATGGTGTTCTGCAACACTCCACGTCTTACTCTTGCCCTAACATTTTGACTGGTCTGTGATATTTTCTGAGCCTCAGAGCGGGTAGTATGTATGTCACATTAAATGCACAGAGTATCCAATGGACTGGGTGTTGAGTATATCATATGCTTTATAAATTGTAGAATGGTAATTATACTTGACATATAAGTGAAAAAGCTTTTTAACTGGACAAAAAGGGTGAAATGTTGTGGTTTGCCCTGAAGTTACTGTATTTTGATGCTAATTCCACTGACCCAAGGACAGCTGCCTAATCAAGGACTTCGAACTCAGGTGACTTCACCAGAACCACCTCTCCATTGAATTTGTAAAGTACTGGTGAGGGGCAGGTACAGGATAGAAGGAGGCCTATCATTGGAGGAGAAGGAAGGATGGGCGGGAGAGTAGTTTGAAGGGAGAGGAGGAGACTGGGAGAGAGACGAGGAGACGGAGAGAGGGGAGAAGCCATGGCAGGTGATGTTAAGATTCTGCTCTGTGTATTCACAGGTTGTTATTAATGTTCCTAAGGGATGGATGGTACCGGGCTTTGTATGTTTAAGTGGGCAATTATATCTTACCAATTGGATCTAAGATTATTGTGTTGTGTGTTCTTTTATGTGAGGGTTTGAGTGTAAGAAAGTGTGCGGCTGGGCTGTGTTTCCACCAAGGTATCTAGCAGATATCTTGGGGCACCGCGGTACAGAGCTAGTGGGGTAAAAGACAACTACTCTTAATTATTTTTATATTTTTACAACAACAGTTTTCAGCACTTTGTTGTGTAAATAACAACCCACTATCAAAAAAAGCTTCTTTGAGCAAAGCTGACAGGACTATATATTCTAAGAGCATATGTATATTCTATGAGCATAAACACAATGTTTAGAAGGCAATTTGAGATGCACATTTGATAGTATCCCTTTATCAAAATGGCAGCAACTTCTTCATTAGAACTTCAAGGCCTTCAAGGCCACAGACTTACACTATCAGACACAAGTTCCCTCCTATAGAGCAGGCCCCAATTACAACCTGAGGGTGGTTGGTTAAACTGTAATATTCATGTTCATATTCCACTAATGTTCATATCATATATGGAAGGTCAGTAGCGTCATTATTGATGCCACTTCTCCAGTATCTAAACTTTTGAACATTAAGAAAGCCAGTAAGGGGGATATAATCTCTCTCTCTTTTTCTTAATCAATGAGAACAAAGCACAAAGCAATATTGGCCCAAGTCATTGAGTTCCAAAGATCAAGCTAAGAACCACCATATCCCCACGCATTCACGTATGTAAGGGATAAGAAACTAAGGCTATGAGTGGACCTTATAGAAAAAAGCAACTTTCCTTTCTTCTTGAAACATAGAAGCCTCAGTTCTCATTCAGTGTCCTCCTCCCCCCATGTTACAGGCATATGAACTCTAAATAACTATAGAATCTATGTGCAACAATTAAACATCTTGAGGGAGAAGGTCAAGGACCGTTCCTATTTTTTTTTCTTTTCCAACTGACTTTTCTTTGCTGGAAAGTACTTTCGCAGACACAATAAATAAAGGCAAGACTTCTTTCCCATTGTAAAAAGGAAGGAAGCTATACTTGTTTTTGTTCATACCGACCTCTACCCATAAAAGAAAGCCAGACATACCAGCTAATTTCCAGGAGCGTTGAAGGGATTCAAAGGTCCCATGCCGTGGTGTCCTTTCCATCTAAAAATGCAGAGAATTTCTATGCAAGTCGTTTTACAGACATTTCAGAACAGGTGTTACCAGTGGCCGTAGGTAACCAAGCTGATGGCCCTGTTACATTATGAGTAAGTAGGATCATTAAAAAACAGAACAAAACAACCTCTACAAATGTAAGCGCTTAATTAAGGGCATTCAAATCCCTTGATGCTTCATCTCATTCACCCGCTCCCCTTTCTGACCTAAAATAAGCCATCTAATCCAAAACATGGGTTTTGTTTTGTTTTCTTCGGGCCAATGAAGCCACAGTTTGTCACTCAGGTCATTTAGTGGTATCTATTGCCATTAGTCACCCTACTGTAGTACAAGCTCATGGTTAGGACATTTAAGGTTTCTGGGTAGGCTATTCGAATGAGAAATAAATAATGTTTCTGTTCACCTAAGTCTTGCTCCCGGAGAGAGGTAGTCCAAGTGTCACTGCTGCCTCTCAGTTTGCTTGCACAAGAGTAATGGGCAACATCTGCTTTGAATCCATTCCTAGGGGGAAAAAAAAAACTCGAGGTCTTTCTTCTGGTCTCAAATGCCTCTCTGAAAGTCATCCTGTCACTAAAGGAGGAAAAAAAGGCCATCATAACCTCATATAGGCCCACACTTGTGCCCAAGGGCATGAAGAAATTCGCAGAGGAGGAAACAGTGCACAGTAAATGTGTTTACTGCCTCTCTTTAATAAACGGTGTCGATAGGAAGAGCTTTGATGAACAAGTTCTGCTTCCCTCCAGCTTCAGCTCTGTCCACAGATGCTTGGAACACCTGCAGGACACTCATAAATAGAGAAATTTACAATCTGGCTCTGTAAAGTGCCCTAAGCACATCTCATCCCAGCGGCCTTTGTGCTGCCTGCCCACCTGTGATGCTGGGGCCACAGGGTCAAAGCCCTTTGCTCTCCCCCACTCCTACCAGGGCACCCACATGAGCTGGCTTCTAACTGGGATCGAGCTTTTTTCCAATTGTCTGAAGGTTCCTTTTGCTTTCTTGGCTTCTAGTTTTGCCGAGAGGTCTGGGTCTTTGTTTATCTTTATGAGTTTAGAAGCATCTTCCCAGATTGCTTCTAGATTCAGGAAGAGAAAAATAAACTCGGAAAAAGTCAAGGGACATGGCATGACCCCTTGGGGAACCTTCAGTGTCTGCTTTTTCCTGCTCTGTTTTAAATTTGGCCATTCTTTTGTACAAACTTGAAGTGGGCCAGTTTAAAGCAAACAAGTAAAAATGAGACTTTCTTTTAAATAACAAATCTCCCACTGTAATATCCAGGACCTTGTATCTAGAATATGTTAAGAAGCCCAATAATTCCACTATTAAAAAAAATAACAATCCCATTATTTTAAAAAGTAGCCCAACTGTAAAAGTAAGTAAAGGTTCTGAACAGATTTTTTTTTCTTCAAAAGAAAATACAGATCATCGATAGGCATAAAGAGATGTTTGATATCATCATCAAATATTTGTTTAAAATCAAAGAGTTGGGGTTGGGGATTTAGCTCAGTGGTAGAGCGCTTGCCTAGCAAGCACAAGGCCCTGGGTTTGGTCCCCAGCTCCGAAAAAGAAAAGAAAGAAAAAAGAAGAAGAAGAAGAAGAAGAAGAAGAAGAAGAAGAAGAAGGAGAAGGAGAAGGAGAAGGAGAAGAAGGAGAAGAAGAAGGAGAAGAAGAAGAAGAAGAAGAAGGAGAAGAAGAAGAAGAAGAAGAAGAAGAAGAAGAAGAAGGAGAAGAAGGAGAAGAAGAAGAAGGAGAAGAAGAAGAAGGAGAAGAAGAAGAAGAAGAAGAAGAAGAAGAAGAAGAAGAAGAAGAAGAAGAAGAAGAAGAAGAAGAAGAAGAAGAAGAAGAAGAAGAAGAAGAAAGAAGAAGAAGAAGAAGAAGAAGAAGAAGAAGAAGAAGAAGAAGAAGAAGAAGAAGAAAGAAGAAGAAGAAGAAGAAGAAGAAGAAGAAGAAGAAGAAGAAGAAGAAGAAGTAAGAAGAGAAAGACTAGAAGAAGAAGAAGAAGAAGAAGAAGAAGAAAGCAAGAAGAAGAAGAAGAAGAAGAAGAAGAAGAAGAAGAAGAAGAAGAAGAAGAAGAAGAAGAAGAAGAAGAAGAAGAAGAAGAAGAAGAAGAAGAAGAAAAAGAAGAAGAAGAAGAAGAAGAAGAAGAAGAAAAGAAGAAGAAGAAGAAGAAGAAGGAGAAGAAGAAGAAGAAGAAGAAGAAGAAAATCAAAGAGTTGAATGAATAACAGCACTATTATCATTCATGGTAAGGATATAGAAGCATCAAAATCCTCAAAACAGCCTTCTGGTGTGTAAATGGCGTGGGTTACTTGGGAAATCAGTCCCTAGAAGGTTTAGCATAGAGTTAACATAGAACTTGCATTTCTTCACCAGACACTTGACCGGAAGCAGCTTGAAGAAAGGATCTGTTTAGCTTGCAGTTGCAGGGGATACAGTCCATCACGGTGGAAAGTTATGGCAGCCCCGTGAGGCAGCCGCTCACGCTGTACCTGGTTCAGGATGCGGAAAGAGAAGAAAGCAGGTGCCTCCCTTGTTTTCTGCTTTGTATGAAGTGCAGGACTTCTGTCCATGGGGTGATGCTGACAATATGTAGGATGGGTCTTCCACACGTTCTATAAATACCTTCCGTTGGCGTGCCCAAAATCCATATTGATTCTAAATCCCAACAGATTGAAAAATGTAGATCAACCACTATATTAAATCATTCACTAGCTCTACTCTGAGAAACCTACCAGGAAACCTGGAAACATGGGTCTAGGCAAAAACCCAGAAGCGTGGGGTCACTTATAAGGGCCAGAAGCGAAAACAACTCAAAAGTTCTAACTGATAAAATGAATAAACAAAATGTGACATACGCACAGAGTATAACTTTTTTTTTGGCCTTGAAAAAGAAGCACTCTCATATGTTATAATATGGATACACCTCAAAAACATAATAATACATGAACGAAAGCCAATCACGAAAGGTCTTGATTACATATTACATCTTTTGGCTTATATGAAGCGCGAATAGTCAATTCTGTGTAAATGAAAAGTAACGAGTGCTTGTTTAGGGCTAGGAATGGTAACAGTGTGAACAGATATGACTACAGCTGTTAAACACCTGTGGAGTCAACCTTCCTGTCCCACAGGAAATCCTAGCTATTTCTATTTTGGAGAGGTACTTGGGTGTCTCAACTGTGGTGAAATCAATTCCCTCCATTTTGTGTTAGTATTTCCAAAATACAAACTTCTTCTCGCAGAGTTGAGGCAGGCTATAAGCTTAAGGTATAGATTACACCTTTCTGGGTACAAGAACTGAGCTTATAAAGGCCCGGGAATGCAAAGTCCTGACCATGAGTAGGGAAAGCTGCCTCCTTCGTGGGAAACTGGATTCTTCTAAAAGCAGCTTCGAGGAAAGCCAAGTGTTTTCATTCATGGGAAATACTTCTCTTCTTGCTGTTAACCACAGTTATTGTGGGAGTGAGATTAGAACAAACTCTAGACTAGTGAAACCAACATTGTCTTTAATAGACAGCCCTGCAGGAAGGTAACCAACACAGAGAAAAGGCAAACATGGCTGATTTGGTGCAAGACAGTAGTTTTTACAACCCTTGCAGAGGGAGAATTTCTTTCCTTTTCTCCTATAGGCCAGGGCTTGTACCTCCCAAACACCTCATCCCAGTGGCTTAGGACACAAAACTTTATATAGAGAGCAATTTAGGGATTGAGACAACCCCCACCAACACACACACACACACACACACACACACACACACACACACACACACACACACACACACACACACACCGATCCCTTTCTGGGCCTGAGCTCAGAACATCTGTCAGAGACCCTAGTCAAGCAAGTGCCAGCCACCAGCTAGGGGAGGGAGGAGCCTAATGCTTGCCAGTAACTCTTAATTGATTTCATATTGAAAATTGGCAATTATAATCTGGGTGGTGCCCAATATTGTTCTGATGCTACTTAGGTAGAAAGTGTCAGAAGCCTGTCTGAAGAACAAGAAACAAAAGGGAGGCTCATTTCTTTCTTTTTAAAGAACTTTTTATTTATTTTATGTATGTGAGTACACTGTAGCTGTTTTCAGACACACCAGAGGGCATTGGATCCTATTATAGGTGTTTGTGAACCACCATATGGTTGCTGGGAATTGAACTCAGGACATCTGGAAGAGCAGTCAGTGCTCTTAGCTGCTGAGCCATCTCTCCAGCCCACTTTTTTCTTTTGCTTTTTTTTAAATTTTATTTTTCTTGGATATTTTATGTATTTACATTTCAAATGTTATCTCCCCCACCCCCATCTCCCATGCCCGTCCCCCCCCCCCCTGCTTCTGTGAGGATGTTCCCACTCCCACCCTCCCTCTCCAACCTCAACGCCCTGGCGCTCCCCTACATTGGGGAAAGGAGCCTTCCCAGGACCAAGGGCTTCTCCTCCTATTGATGCTGGACAATGCCATCCTCTGCTACATATGCAGCTGGAGCCCTGAGACCCTCCAAGTGTACTCTTTGGTTGGTTGTTTAGGCCCTAGGAGTTTTAGAAGGTCTGGTTGGTTGATACTGTTGTTCTTCCTATGGGGTTGCAAACCCCTTCAGCTCCTTCAGTCTTTTCTCTACCTCCTCCATTGGGGTCCCCTTGTTTAGTCCAATGGATAGCTGCAACCATCCTCATCTGTATCAGTAGGGCTCTGGCAGAGCCTCTCAGAAGACACCCATGTCTGGCTTCTAACAGGCTTGTTTTACTAATGCATCCCCCTTCAGTACCACCACTCTTCGCTGTCGCGTTGGTCCACCTTCTGCCCTCCTTCCCTTGGCAAGCTCCCTTTTGCTGGAAGCTGAGAGGCTGAGAGGCTACAAGGGCATTTGTGACTAAGAGATACTCTCTTAGTTTAAAAAAAAACAAAAACAAAAACACACTACATTCTTTAAATCCACCAGGTTCTGGCGGAAAAACAAAGAAACGTGCTGCCCTTTTATTATATGGGGTACGTAATAATGGATATCGCTATACCGGAGAGGATTTCCGTGTCTCCTTCTCCATGGTGAGGTCAGCTCCAAGCCTGGTGGTTTGTGCCTGCACCGGTAGGGAGCAGCGGGAGTGGACGTTGTACCTGGGCTACGAGTGGTGCAGTTGAGAGTGGTCCGGGAAGGAAGAAACAGGATTGCGAGCATCTGCAGCATAAAATGCTCTCGAATCTATAGGTAAGGTTGGAAATCACTGGAGGTGTTTACCACACGACCCCACTTTTAAAGAATTCTGGAAGGCTAAGAGAAACAGACAGGCTGTTATCAGAAACACGCCCTGAGGGTGCCTTTGAGAAACCTCAGGCTTCCTTAAAACTGCTTCGACCTGCCCACCGGTAAAGAGGGGAGTCCCCGAACGCAGGAAGTAGAGAGTGACAGGAACAGTCGGTCCTACTCCAGGTTGTCCAGAACTGAGGTGAATAGGACCAGATTTTCAGTGAGAATCCCCAAGCCTTTAATCCCAAAGGGTACAAAGAAACTCCCAGAGAACAGAACAGAAAGGTTATCTCCTCTACACCCACGGATCCGCCTCCTCTTTTGTCCCGAAGCCTCAAGTGAGGTGGCTCTGAGCAGACCAGTGCTCTCAGCGATTTCCCGTCCTGTTCATCTGGCTTCGCCCCTGAAAATCATCCCAGTTGAACAGACAAGCAGTGGCTACTGTGGGTGAGGGCAGGCAAACACACGTGTCAGGAGATTGCAGACGCAGTACTACACCATTGACTTAAACGTTGAGGGCAGAGTTAGGAGACCATGAAGCTGACCTTCTTGGATAAGGGGTGGGAGACCCTAGGTGTGGGAGAAAGGTTGATGAAACACAGAGATCGATGGCTCCTAGGACGCTCTGGTCCAGGGCTCCAGTCCTCCATCTTGCAGATGCAGGGAGTACAGAACCGCCCCCTCCGGAAGCTGTGTTGAGGACTAAATGAGGCATTGTAAAGACCGGGCTCAGCCCAGGACACAGCACTTAAACAGATGCTAAATCATTATTATCGGAACAATCCCATTATGCTCCGAAGCCTATTGAAACAAAAATGTTTCCTCCCAGTTCTTCCTAGCTAAACCCTACCTTCTGGAGCAGACTCCAGAATGTTGTTGTTGTTGTCTTGTTTTTTTTGTTTGTTTTTTGAGGGGTTTTGGTCTTTTTGTTTGTTTTAATAATGTTAAAACACCGAGTGAAACAGCCTCTCTGGAAGGCAGAAAGCCAGCGACTCCTCTCAGCTCACTGCTCACTCGCAGAGGTCCCCGTGCCCTGGGCTTTAACCATCCTCTCAAGGCAGTTGGCCTACAACCAACCCCTCCTTCAGAACTGAAGAGTCAAAGGAGACCTTGCCCCGGGTGCTCAGACTCATTAAGATGAATTGCCTGTCTCCTCTTAGTGGAAATAAGGCAGAGGAAGCCGAGGGATCCCGGAGAGGACAAAGAGCATGAAAGTCTAATTAGGAAAGAGGAGGCTCATCCAGTGTCAGGGGATAGGGTTAGGGAGGGCTAACTAGAAAGACCAGGACTAGAGAGAAAAGTTCTTCCGAGGAAGCCTGATGCGCGTTGGCGTTTGCACTCATCCACGAAAACACTACCTCCCAGAACGCCCTGAAGTGCTCTGAACTCCGCACACTGTCCCGCTCCCTGAACTCCAGTTCCAACTCCGGGAAAAGACACCACTGACAGCCCAAGGCAACGCGGAGCTCAGCGCCTTAAACCTCCAAGAGCTGCGTTTAGAATCCAGTTCCTCAAACTGAGTTTAAAAAAGACAAATTCCAAGATTTTGATCTTGGAGAGGTCCCATTCAGTCCTACGGACTTGTGATTAAACATTTACACGGGACATTTGAGGGTCATTTTTCTTGTGAAGGAAAACTGCACACGTGTAACTGCCCTGAAGATGAAAACGTATGGGGATATGGGGAAGAGAGACAGGCAGCGCACTGCCCCCCACCCCCACCCCCAGCTTAGGTGCTCTGCGCGTTTGATCGTCATAAAACACCAAAGGCAGAGTTACTTTCTGCTGGGACAGAAAGAAACTGGACTTCAATCAGGCTTCAAAGCCAGGCCTCCAAATCCTTCCCATCCAGGGCTCTGGACCACACCAATTTGCTTCCCAATTGTGTTACTG
Source organism: Rattus rattus (assembly GCF_011064425.1). Taxonomy (NCBI): domain Eukaryota; kingdom Metazoa; phylum Chordata; class Mammalia; order Rodentia; family Muridae; genus Rattus; species Rattus rattus. Next base: position 19,362,148 of record NC_046165.1, read on the forward strand.
CAAACTGGGCATGCTCGTTCTGCTTCTAGCATTTTTAGCCCCTTTCTCACTTATAAAGTGAGGAGATTAGAATAAATCACCTCAAAGTTACTTCCCCGCGGCTCTGCAATTTATTAAGAGGAAGGGCCTTCCTACAAGGCAGAGAGGCCTGAGAATAGCAGGGGTCTTTCCACACGTGGAAACACCCTGCCCCCTCCTCACTCAGAGGGAGACAAAGCTAGGATCCATGGGGGAGCTGGTCCCTGGGCTGAGAAACCAGGCAAGTGTGAATTCTAATCCTGGTGCTGACATTGACTTCCTCTTAATCCTCTGAGTCACTTTGTTTCTGAGTTTCCATCTAGGCACCGGACTCATCAATCTCCCAGGAGGGTGTTCAGGCTGCTCGGCGTCTGTTAGGAGCCAAAAGCTTCCTTTCTGAAGGCCCGCGGTGCTTTCACAAGAGGTGTAATGAGACACAAAACTCATGAATGCTTTAAGGCAGGGTTTGAAAACCACGCTAAAAAAAAAAAAAAAAGCATGTGCTTGCCAAACTTGTTTGATTCTCTTGAACACAAAGTTCAGTTTGAGAAGCAGTAGCCCCCTAGTTGTTGATACATTAAAGGAACAGCTCCGAGCGAACCTATCAGAACGGGGTTCCGAAGAAAACACACAAAATGATGTACACATCCTTCACTAAGGTAAACGCAGGGCTCTCTCCTTGATGCTGTCATTGCCAACAGATTTATAGAATGAATCCAAGCAGGTTTTTTTTTATTCCCAAAAGAAAATTCTGGGAAGAAAAATTAAATTATTCAGACTTTTAAAAAGTGCTCAGAGCTTTTTTTTTTTTTTTTTAAATAGAAATAACTAAACGAAGTAAACTTCAGTTCTTACACTTGTCCATAAAGTTGAGCATTCTGTCAGGCACGTCATATTTCCATACCTTTTTGTTCATGATTTGTATAGAGATGCTTAAGTAAGACATGTGTGTGTGTGTGTGTGTGTGTGTGTGTGTGTGTGTGTGTCTGTCTGTGTGTGTGTGTCTGTGTGTCTGTGCGTGTGCGTGTGAATTTTTTCCTACACTATCGTGGGATACACTCCTGGAGGTTGTATAAATTTAAGAATCACATTTTTCCCCTCCTAACCCACTATGATGAGCACACCTTGGGGTCTTGAGAAGAGAAGCCAGTGGGTCAGCTAAGAGTTTATCTGTCTTTCCATCCCATTAGATGGAACAGGAATTTCTCTCTCACAGCTTCTGATGATGTCTAGAAAGATAACCGTGTGCACCCCCTTAAGAGAAGAGAGACTGACTTTTGTGCAGTTCTTTCTTGTGCCTGTCCTTCCCCTCAGTGTTTAACTGAATTTCCGACGGCCTGTCTCCGGCTGTGATAAATCAGGAGTTTCTTTTTCCCACTCTGGACTCCATTATGACATCACAGTAGCTATACAAACCCCAGAGTGAAGCAAACAAAAGAATTTTTTATTTCTCCTTCATTGAATAAGGCTCCATTTTCTGTCACACTACAACCTTTTGACCTGTGTCCTAATGGCGCTGGTCACTCAAGGGCAGAAGTCCGGCCATAGGTTAAGTCTGTGTGTGTTTATATTGAGGAGGGGTCTGTTTGTGCTCACTTCCTGTTATCTACCGCACAATGCGATTGCTGTTCCGGAGCCATGAGATCCTGCTTCCGAGCGAGCTCTTTCCCCAGAGATGTTAAAAGGAGGTTCCCTCGTCTCTGTCCCCTCAGTAGCCAGGCCTTTTTGTCTTTGCTGCAGCTGAACTGACAGTAGAGCCATCTTACCTTAGACGATCGTGGTTTTGGGGGTGGTGGGGAGGTGCGGGGGCGGGGCGGGGGCAGGGCAGGACAAGTAATACGGACTATTCCATTAGGTTCCAACAGTTTCCCACTTTGCATTTCTTAACACCTGTGAGCCTCAACATTGCTTTAAAATGTCCAGCCTCTGTTTGGTTCCTTTTTTTCTCAAAGTGATTTTATTGCTTGTGTATGCAACAGCATTTATGCCACCAGAGCAGATTTCCAGTTGGGTGGGAGCACCCGCTTAGTCTTATAGCAGCGAACCAGCCGGGGAATTCTGCTCTCAATTAGAATCAGGCGGAATTTAGCATCCTTATCTTTTCTGTTCCTCTCAAGGTGCTTCCGGACAGCAACTGCTTTCTTAATCAAATGGTAGAGACCCTCAGGAAGATCAGGGGCAAGGCCTTTGAACTTAAGGATTCTCAAGATTTTATTTCCGGTCACAAAACAGACCTGTGCCACACCATGTGAATCCCTCAGGATCACACCTATCTGGGAAGGAGTCAGGCCGTTCTTGGCCAACTTGTAAATTTGTTCCTTCACGTCGTCAGACGTCAGCTTCAGCCACGTGGGCACACTACGGCGGTAGGGCAGCGCTGACTGGGACAGGCCCTTCCCGGGAGCGTGCATGCGACCCATGATGGCGGAGGTCTGGAAGCAAAGAGGTGGTTCCTTTTTAAATATGCAAAGCAAATGCAAAACGTAAACAATGGATAGATCAGGTAAAAAGCAGACTATTGGGCAAAGGTCAGATTTAAATAAACAGAGATATGCAACTCCCACCTCTCTCTCTCTCTCTCTCTCTCTCTCTCTCTCTCTCTCTCTCTCTCTCTCTCTCTCAGTTTTATTCTTTAATCTTCTCTACTCACCTCATCTGCTCCTGCCCTCCTCCACACTCCTGCATTCTGCTTCAAGGAGAGGAGCACAGCGACCACTGCTAGAATGTATGCTAACAAATGGTGGCAGAAAGTGTTGAGGCATGAGAACAATTATCCGTACATGCACACGCTCATTCAGAAGCTAACCAACCCAAGGGCATTCATCCCCTCTTCCTTCAGGTGGGCCAAGTACAGGGGAAAGTCAGTCAGCACGTCTGAGAGGCAGAAAACAATACAGTAGATGGGTGAAGACCGGGCCTGAAGGGGGCATGGCGTTCATCATCCCACCCCGGAAAGAAGTGGGGGACCTGTTCGCACTGGATCTCCTATCCTACTCGGGCCTCTCTGTGCTACCTATGGCCCGTGAGCAGGCACTGCACACGTAGCATAGCCCTGTACCAGAGCCCCATTGTCTTCGACTTATTCTTTAAGGATACCACAGAAAGGATATTTAACTTGGTACCTTTCCAAAACCAGTGATTTACTCTCTCCACTGGATCTCCGCTTCATGCCTGTGTAAGACCTCGAGATGGACATGGAATTTCCCACTGGGCCTCTACTTGGCTATATGGACAGATGATATGGGATCCTTCCTTCTTTTTCTCTTAAACCACAATTCCAAATTATGCATTTCCCTCTGTTGTGCAATCTCATGTTCCACTCCCTCCCCTCCCCCCCCCGCCCCCGGCCACCATATGCTGTGACAGATCACTCACTATAGCAGGCCATTATGAATGTCCCCCAGGTGGGAAGACTGCCGTACTGAGGCAGATTAATGATCATCCTGGAGTGGTTCCATCTTCCTTTTTCCAGGAGCCAAACCCGGATGCTATTTAAAAAAAAAAGAGAGATACTTTAAAAAAAGAAACGCAGACACGAGCATAACTCGTGGAATGTTATACTTCCTGGTACCAGCTGTTTATCAAATTATGAGACGAAGCGAGAGGATTTATAATCCTTGAAATTTCATGTGAGCCCATGTTGTCACAAAGGTACTTCCTACCATATGGTCTATCCTTTTTGCAAGGTCCCAAGAAACCCACGAGAGCATCGAGTCCCGAGGGTTAATTTCATTTTGTCTGTTTACTTCCCATGGTATCAAGAGAGAAGTTGCAACGGAATCCTCCCATTCCTCTTACTTTCTTTCTTCAAATAAAAGCGGTTCTTTCCCTAAAAATATAAGCTTCTCCTTCCCAACACGGTCTAGGATTTCTTTAATTTTCTTTCACATAAACTGCATAAAATATGAAATTATGTCAATTTTCATAAAAAGGAACACACACGGATATAATCACATTAAACAAATTTTGTCATTCATAGAAAGACAAAAACCATGTTTTCCTTCACTTGTGTTCCCTTAACATTTATACACACATAAAATAATGTGTGTATGTGACATAGAAGTAGAAGGGAAACAGCCAAGGAGAACACTAGGAATAATGGGAGGGGAAGGCCAAAAAAGATGAAGGGCATAGAGAAGAAGATTTCAAAATATGTTTATACACTCGCGTGAAAATAGCTTTATATAACCCATGACCATGTATCCTGACTATACATACGGGAAAAAGTGCTATGTATACATGCATTTATATGTATATGTATATATACACATACATATACATACACACACACACACACACACACACACACACACACACACACACACACACACACACACAAGTCTGTGGTTGAAGAGATGACTTAGGAGTTAAGAGTACTGGTTGCACATCTAGGGCACCAGGGTTCCATTCTCAGGATCCACATGGGTGCTTCCAGTGTGGGATCTGACACTTTCTTCTGGTCTCCAAGAGCACCAGGCATGTATGTGGTGTGTGTACATACATGCAGGCAAAACACCCACAGCCCTAAAATAAGTTTTAAAAAGCAGAAGAACATAATTCTGCCACAAAACCCACCTATGATATTTGGTATTTATTACCGGCGCGTTCACTCCCGTCTATTGACTTTAACCTCCGTCTTTTTCACCAAGAGAAGATTTTGAAAAGCAGAGACTGGCAGAAGAGTGACCAGGACAATGGGACCAGCCTGAATAAAACTGAAAAGAGGGGAAAGTGACGTGGACAACATACGGATAAAGGAGCAGCGAGCACATCTGTGCAGTGTGAAGGGAGAGGGTGGAGATGACCCATGCCCAGGTGAGGTGGTGTGCACCCACGGAGGAGACAGAAGAAGGAAGGTAGATATGGAGGAGGTTCATAGGGACCTCTTAGGGAGAAGGCAATTGGTTGTGTCCATAGTGTAGCAAAATGTCTAGGAGCCAAAAGACCTGCTCCTTTAACTTCTTTTTTTCCTTGAGGTTACCGTGTCTCAAATAGGTGTAGAACTTCTGCTGTACCAAGAGCCACGCAGGTGCTTTTAAAGGATCAAAATGGAATTCCATCTCCAGTCATAGAACGGAGAAATCAGAGCAGAAGACCTCTTCTGAATGTGCTACTCCGACACGAGGAGCTGGCTGCCTGGATATCCAATCCTACAGTAAATGAAGAACAGCTGGAGTGTCCACAGAACATCACACCTAGTCTGCGAGCGCCGAACCCTGATGAACTGTGGGAAGATCCACTACCACTGGCCTGGCAATCATTTCTCTCTTTCCAGGTGAGTGAACAGGTGAAGAAAACATGCGAAAGAGTGATTGATTTCCTATACTGCCCAAGAAATTAACCGCATATGAGAGTTAAAAAATGTGGAAGTGCAATATATAATGGTAATCGGGGGGTTATATTATCTTGTCTAATTTTAATCAACCCTTGACATACATACATAGAGATTTAACTAGTTGACTGATTAGTTCTTTTTCAGTTTGTGTGTTTTCAAGTGATTTGTGATCTTTTTTTTTTTTAATGTCTTTCTCTCTCTCTCTTTTATGAATCTCTGGCAAGTTGACATACATATGGTGAACATATGGCCTGCCCCTAATTGATTTAATTCAAAGAGGACCCAGGGGAAAGCTCTGAGCACTATCTGTTTGAGAGCTTTGGGGAATGTTTATTTCAGAGTGAAGGGTGAAAGTGTGATACCATCGGAGTGGTGCAACTGGAACACGCCAGGCATTACCCACACATGGCAGGGAGCAGCGAGGATATAAATCACGAGGGTGAGTGGGACTGCAACTCTCTGAACTGGCACAGGAGCTGAAACGGGTGATGACTATTTCAAAAAAAAAAAGTACATATATTGCTTATTCCCAGGAGAAAGCACATTGCTTAACTAACCAGCTCCCCGATCTCATACACACACTCGCACAGACACACACACACACACACACATGCATGGGTGCACACACACAAACATGCATAGATGCACACACACACACACACACACACACACACTATACATACACAAGCACACACACTTCCCCCCACACACATTTATAAATCAATTTGCCTGCATTCCAGAATAGTTCTACATTTTCCTAACACATCCTCCACCTGACAGAGATGATTCTGTAGCTAAACCGTGGCAGGAGAAATGGGCTTGCTGGCCTGCACTCCTCCACAGACCGTTACTGCACATGTGTATATCATCTGTTTGCTAGAAGGCTCCCAGATGATAACAACGCAGACGAAACTAAACCACAATCAGGTTTACTGGGCTCTCTTGATTGTCCTCCCTGGTTCGGCTCCAACATTAAAGTCAAGTACCCGGGTTGGCCAGTGATGGACTTACTCATCTAACGTTTATTGGAATCTTAAGAAGGGTGACAAGATAGAATTATAAATCCACAACACCTGGCCAAGATCGAATTTTCCTCATTTATTTTGTGAGTAGAGAAGAAAGTAATGCATGCAAAAGTCAGAGGACAACGTACAACAGTTGCTTCTCTCTATCACACAGGATCCATCCAGGGATTGAACTCGGGTCAATGGGCTTGGCAGAAGTCCCCTTTATTTATTGAGCCATATTGCTGGTCCCCTCATTAGTATTTTCATGTCAGTAATTTTGCATTTAAAGTTCATTTGCCATGTGACAAAGAACAAAGGCAAGGGTGATATATCAGTACTTCTGAGCCAAGCATAAAAAATCTGTAATTGATAGATTCGTTTATATTTTAATGTGTATTTATAAAATATATTTACTATATCTTATATATTCATAGTTAGCACATATATGAACATATATGCACATGTACACATACATGTTTATGTATTACAAATATATAAATTATTTTACATATTATAAATATATATGTAAAGGTGCATGTTAGACATCATAAATTTAAATGTGTTCATATGTTTATAATGTATTTTATTTTTAAAGATGTGCTATATATCATATATTTTAAAGATATATGGTATCTTTATATATGTTACATATGTTTTACACACATGTAGTTTTTATCTGTGTGCCTTTCAGTTCTTATTTCTTTCGGTTTATCTTAATACCTCAAAAGTTGGATGATGAACATAAATGTCATAAGGTGGATAATCTCATAGTGGTAGTCATAGAGTGGTAGTCATAGTAGTAACACAGTTTCTGTTTACTTCATCTATACCAACTACTCCAGGCCATGATGTAAATATATTTCCAAATAAGTCCTTTGTCTCGTTTAATCCTGGTAATCTTCCTGAGAAGGATCTTGCTATTCTCCAGATCTCAAAGTTGGGAGTTGCAGTGTGAAGAGGTTAAATAGCATTCTTAGGAGCAAATAGTATTAATTCAGCACTGAAAAGACCGCAGGCACCCAACAGACCCTTCCAGATGAGTTCAGAAAGTGTGCTCTCAGCTCTGGGCTCTCCTTGTGCCTGAGTTGGTATGACTTTACTCCTCCTCTGTCCTTTACCTCATTCCTCTCCTGGGAGTTACTCCAACATTTCATGTTGCTGTGGTGAATTACTATGAGCCCTCTATTCCTAAAAAAGAAAACAGAGGGGACTGGGGTAGAGACATCTGATTCTGGCAATCCACCACAGCCAAGGACAGAGTGAGAAAGAGCCGGAAAGCACTTCTATGATGCCTTTGTCCACTTTTGTGTGCCTGGGAATTTCTCAGAGAAATTAGTATTTCTCCCAAATACCAACTTCTGGGTCATCATCAAATCTTTTCCAATGGATTAAAGTTTCATGGCCTTGATTTAATTTTTTTTTTTACATATTTTAAGAACCATTCTAGAGAGAAGCTTAGAGATCTGCTCTGAGATGTGATCCCAAGCACATGAGGACTTTTAAATGTCTTATAAAGTACACTATGGAAAACAGCAGTCAAGCGTGCGCTCGTAAATCAAAGATTCAATTCCTGAAGCTTCCCTAACTATAAAATCAAGAGGAAAACAAAACAAAACCCTGATACATTTCTCTCTCGGGTATCATGACAATATTTCTTGTTCTATCCAGTGGCACCCGAAATGGGAGAATTCATCCAAATATTATCTTAGAGCTAAATGTTAGTTACACAATGGAGGTATAGACAACTGGAACGTGATCCCTCCATGGCTCCTACAAATGCCTAAGGTGGACACACACTGTGCATTGAGGACTTTCTGCATGGTCATGTCACAGTGACCTCAGTAAATGACAAGAAGGCTGCAGACTGGTGGGGTAGCCTCTTCTGGACACCTGAGGTGAATGAAAACTTGGAGTCTTTTCACAGAATTCCATCTACCCAGACGCCATAAACTTCTCTTTGAGTGCCCAGTACAGTCATCACTGCAGACTTTTCTACACAGCAGTTTCCAATACCCTTTCACTCCAGGCCGCATCAGCATATGCAAGCTAATCGTGACCCAAGGCTTGAACACTGGCCTGTAGAACACGTGACACCTGAACAGTACTGAGCAGTGTTCTCTGCCGTTGCCTGGGACCTTGAAGGAAGCTGCATAGGTCTGAGCAACTACGAGGGACTTTGCGCAACAGAAGCTGCTGGCCCTGATTACCATAATCCCCCTGCTAAGGAAGGAAAATCCAGGTCAATATTTGCACGGTGAACAATTTACCTTCTCTTTTCCCCCATAAATGTCTTTACCTTTCACTAAAACCCATCTATCATCCATACAAATTGCAGGTGTCCAGGCCAGATTTGTGACCCTAGGAACATCTCTGCCGCTTCTGAATGACCTATGCATCCAACAGTGTGCCCTCTAGACATATGCAGTCAAGTTTCTGGAATTTTCTAGAAGGGGCACAAAACCTATGCCATTCTACGGGCTTATGTGTCAGCCCTTATGTCAGGCTGCTGGTATCTGAAGGTTTCTGGCTTTCTAATCAAGAGGGACTTGACACATGAGTGGAACACCTGGGGGCAGGGACATGGAGTTGAAGTCAGTGCTCAGAACCCAAACCCGAACTGGACTCTAACTAGTCCACTTGTTCACAAGGCCTTTGATCACTGTGCTTCAATGTATAGCCCACAGATGTCAGCCAAACAGGATAACAGTAACTGATTCCAATGACTGCTGAGAGTGTCTTTGGAGTTGGCTTGATATTAGATACCTTGGAGAATATTTCTTTGAAGAAAATGACTTTTGCTATGTTTTACTTAGAAAAATTGATCACATGCTTGCCCCCCCAATCAGTGATTCCTTGTGAATATTATAGATGTGTCTGTACATTTTGACATGCCCACGCCTTCCATCAATCACCATACCCGGCTTTATGTTCAGATAGATGTACAGATTCGCTGCAGGAGATCCACAATAGTTAGCAGGAAGAGTTCAGCCAGCAGGACTCATTTTTATGAGGACAAAGAACTAGAGAAGATATAAAATGATCGTCTGATTGAAAGTTTTATCTAAGCAAACAGAATTCACTTTCCAACCAGGCTATGTGACAAGATCTAGAGTTGCCCGGGGCTCTTGAGAAAAAGATCCAGAAGATTTTCAGAACCATTTGGAGCAAGGGGACTCAGTCTCAACCAATACGTGACATATCAGCATCAAGATGACCGAGGTCTGAGAAGCAGTTTAATTTAAAAGCCTACACCCAAAAAATTATCACTCCTTGAGGCACTGAATACTATAACATCCTTAAGTCTGTTTGTTTTTGTTTGTTTGTTTGTTTGTTTGTTTGTTTTGGGACAGGGCAGGACAATGCAAGAAATAGTATTTTCATAACAAATTAAATTTAACCCAGAATGTAGTTTTTTACCTTCTCAATTCAAACTGCACCAAGTAAACCTATACTATTGCACACGGCGTGCAGTATTCATTTTGCTTTATTTTTTCCTCGTTCTCTTAGCACATGAATTATTAAGGACATACAACTGACGGTAAAATCCAGTTCTATCCAAAAGTCACATAGCCTGTCGTGCTGGAAACCTTAAATATGTTCTCCAGCTGCAGAACTGGTGAGGATCCATTCTGTAGATACCCGTAAATCCCAAGCATGAAACAGAGGCAGACGGGTTCCTCTGGTTGTCGCTCTGCTGTGAAACAGTCCTGGGATATCCTGAAAGAGCTAGTGAGTGCTCCGGGGAAAGGACTCCCTGATGTGAGAAAAAACGTAAATGGCACTGTGTGGAACAAGATGTGAGGCTAGCCTCTCAAAAACAGATACTCTCTGAGTATGAGCTTTGAAATGTAGAACAGTTCTTCTAGGGTCTCCGTTGGTGCCTGTAGAATTCCTGTACCTGGAATTGTTCAGTAAACCCCATGTGGTTACCAAGGTTACTGCACTGAGTTCTGTAGCCTACGCAGCTCTATCTTGGTATCTTTCCTCCTGTTCCTTCCAGATTTTCTGCGTTGTCACACGCTAACTCCAGAGAGCCCCCACAGAGCGCCTTCTCTCTCTGCCCTGTCAGCTCTTCCCGGATGACAGGGGAGAATCTTAGTGTATACTGTTCTCGACATAGTTTTAATATCCATCCCTTTCATTCTCAAAACGGCTCCATTTTTAGAGGATAAATTATATGATTATCTTTTCTGGATCTCACTCTTCTCCCTTCCTCCTTTCATAACATCTATTTTTGTATTAACAAAACACCACATGGCTGGGCAGGCACACCTTCCTCTCAGAGGCTGGAGCAGGGGGATTGAGTCAGGCCTCAGTTCCATATAAGCCCCTATCTCAAAACCAACAAAACCAACAAAATTAAACCAAGAACCTCCCAGCACGGATGTTTCCACATTCCTTCTCTACCCATGCTCTTTCTTCTACGTGCCGAACATCTCCGCTCCCTTGTCTATTTGATTTGAGAGCCTTTCCGGAACCACAGACCCAAGCAGGATCTGTCAAGTTGCCGGCTCTTTCCACAGCAGTGTTGCAACTGTGTGTGTGCGTGTGTGTGTCTGTGTGTGTGTGTGTGTGTGTGTGTGTGTGTGTGTGGTGTATGAGTATGTGTGAGTGTGTGGTGTATGAGTGTGTGTGTGTGTGTGAAAGTAGTATGTGGTGTGTATGGTATATGTGTGTCTGAGAGTGTGTATGTGTGTGTGTGTGTGGTGTGTGTCAAACGTGTGTGTGTGTGTGTGTGTGTGTGTGTGGTGTATGTGTATGTGTGTATGTGTAGTGTGTGTGTGATGTGTGGGGTGTGTGTGCTGAGTGTGTGTATGTATGTGTGTGTGTGTGGTGTGTGTGTGTGTGTGTATGTGTGTGTATGTGTGTGTGTATGAGTGTGTGTGAGTGTGTGGTGTATGAGTGTGTGTGTGTGTGTGTGTGGTGTATGTGTGTGTGTATGTGGTGTTGTGGTGTGTGTGTGTGGTGTGTGTGTGTGTGTGTGTGGTGTGTGTGTGTGTCTGTGTGTGTGTGGTGTATGAGTATGTGTGTGTGGTGTATGAGTGTGCGTGTGTGCGTGTGTGTATGTATGGTGTATGAGTGTGTCTGTGTGTCTGTGTGCGGTGTATGAGTGTGTGTGGTGTGTGTGTGTGTCTGTGTGTATGTGTGGTGTATGTGTGTGTGTATGGTGTGTCTGTGTGTGTGCGCGCGTGGGGTGTGTGTGTGTGTGTGTGTGTGTGTGTGTGTGTGTGTGTGTGTAAGCAGTTGAGACTCTGACCTCAGGTATGCTAGGCAAGTGCTCTACTACTACGCTGTATCTCCAGCTCCTCGAATTATAACTTTTATTAAAGATATTCCGTTAAGCTTGAGGTCTTGATGTTACGTTGCCAAATTATCTATTATGTCCCATGCTGGGTCAGGATGTCCTAAACCTACCCTTCTGCTCTCTCCTCGACCGGAAGCATCTTCAGTTCTGGTCTTCTCTCACAGACCACCACAGCTGCTCAGAAATTAGCAGCGATCCCCAAGAAATACTAAATTCCCTATCCTGGCTTGTGTGTATGTGTGTGTGTGTGTGTGTGTGTGTGTGTGTGTGTGTGTGTGTGTGTTCATAATATAGCTTCAGTTTAACTTATTGATCTAAAAACCCCCGTGAGAGTCCATTTTTTATCATCCCTCTGTAGCTGCTTGTGTTACAAATGCTAACTATGCTCCCCCCAAGACTGTTTACACAAGGGTGTCTGCAAGTAGCTTTTGGGACCCTGCCCCCTCTTGGTTCTGATTGGTAAATAAAGATGCCAACAGCCAATAGCTGGGGAGGACAGACAGAGGCGGGATTTTAGGATTCCCTGGGACCAGGAGCAAGAAACAAGGAAGGAGACTGGCCATACTAAGAGAGTGGGGAGAAGAGGGGAGACCATGCCTGAAAAGAGTGAAGAACAGAGAGGCATGGCCACCATGTGAAGGAGCCGGGAGAGCGCGGCCCAGAGGGCTGCCCAACTGAGTCCAGAATAGCCAAGGTAGAACAGAAAATTACTAAGTAATGACTCGGGATTGACTGCGTGGAGGTTAAGTAGTGGCCGAGCTGTTGTGCTGTTTAAGGCATATTAAGATATAAAGGGTATGTGTGTGTGTCTTTCATTTGGGAACATAAACCATTGGGGTAGGTAGTAAACCACGCCGATGAAATTTATTAATTAATATTTACTTCCACATTCCATCCTTTCTTGTCAGTACTTACAATTTCGAGTTCTAGACTTCACATGAACTCCCCTACCTAGAAGACAGCTGTACTAATAGAAAATAGTGTCCTAACCCTTTCCCTCTTTTCTTAAGAGATGGTTTCCAGTAAGAAGAAAATAGAAGCAGCAGGTAGCAGCCGCTGAGCAAAGGGTACCAAGCCAGCATCTCCCCCATGATCTGACCATTGGTGGCTGACTCATCTCCACCATCTAAAAATGAGAGGAAAACGCGGGTTTTAAAACTTTTCAACTTCTGCAACACTTACACTGATTATTCATTCTTTCTACTGTATTATATTCAACACACTCTGTTCTTTTTATACAAAATTAAAGAACAAATACCCCCAAAGACATGATATATTGTAAGAATGGTTTCTTATTTGTTTATTCCCATCTGTGCCACATCTTTAGCTGGGAATATAATCATCCCCATTTCTGCTTTTGAAATCTATCCATTCATTGCCTATTCAAGTACCATTCCCTTAGAAGGCCTTTCTGTTGTTTTTTTAATAAATAGATAAGAAGGAAGGAAGATATTTGGTGGAGGCGTGATATGGTGTGGGGGAAGGGGGTGCCTCTTCAGGCCCATGTTGAGGTATCTCTTCCCCCTGATGTAATGATGGTATATGGTATATAGAATAGTTTATTTAGGGAATGGGGAGGGGAGTTGAAGGGGTAAGAAAGACAGAGAAAGGCAGAGTGGGGGGAGGAAGGAGAGAGAGAGAGAGAGAGAGAGAGAGAGAGAGAGGAGAATAGAGGGAGGAGAGGAGAGGAGAGAAGAGAAGAGAAAAGAAGAGAGAAGAGAAGAGGAGAAGAGAAGAGGAGAAGAGAAGAGGAGAAGAGAAGAGGAGAAGAGAAGAGGAGAGGAGAGGAGAGGTAGAGGCTGGCCATGAACACTTGGAGAGAGGGGGGAAGGGAATGAGGAGAGGGGGGAAGATGGTAAGGGAGGAAGAGAAAGGGAAGAAGAGAACAAAGCAAGAGAGTGAGGAGTGGGCAAGCAGCCCATTTATAATGAGTCAGGCACACCTGGCTGTTGCCAGGTAACTGTGGGGCAGAGCCAAGATGAATGTCAACACTGTCCCCCTTCACTTTTTCCAAATAACTGTTCTATCTTTACCACCACTACCACCACCACCACCACCACCACCACCACCACCATCATCATCATCATCATCGTCATCATTCAATACTTTCAGAACTCTGCAATGGCCCCTACTCCCTGTAAAGTTCACCTTCAAAGGCTTTGACCACAATGCTTCCAGACTGATCTTAACAGACTTGTGCCTCATCACAATCCTTAGCATAAAAGACAGCACGGAGTCTTTCCATAGACTCCACAGAAAGTGTTCTCTTCCCTGTCCACTCAGGCCGAGCCCTGATGATGACCCTCCATGACACTGCTGCCCCTCTACACCCAGAAGGAGAGTCAAACACTTCCTTTTTTGCATAACCAAATTATGCTTGCACTATTTCACTGGTTACAACATATTTACTCCTTAGCTTTCTTTCGTAATTTCTATAGGATTAGAAGTCCTCTGGGAGTGAGAGGTCGTGAAGTTGTTAAGGACACATGGTCTAGAAACAGAATATAGGTTCAAGTCCTAATTCTTCTACTCAGAGTGTGCTAATATCACAATTTCACACCCAGCAACCACAAATTCCCAGCGATATTGGGCAATTGGCTTTTTAAAATCACAGTTTGATTTTTTTTCTTTTTCTTTTTCTTTTTTTTTTTTTTGTCAAACTGTGGTGATTTAGACTGAACCTGTCCATAAATTCCTTTGATGTGTCAGCTGGTGTGCTGATGAGCACACACACACACACACACACACACACACACATGCACACATACACACATACACAAAACATACATGCACACATATACAAAACACACATACACACACACCAAAACATCAAGTGAAAGACTATAAATAGATATATATCTATTTATATCTATATATAAAGAGAGTCTAGCTCTATATATATCTTTTATTTGTCCTTTACAACTCAGTGAATCTTATGAGAAAAATAAATCAAAGTTGGGGCCTTGCAATATATGGCAGGCTAATTTCAGAACTCACTCAATTATTGGTCTTTTTTTACAATGTGTCTTTGCAGCTCCTCCCACTAAGACTCTAGGTCTATTTTCCCATACTTTGAACAGTTTATTATCCTGCAGCAAATATGGCATTTTCCAGGTCCCAGTTTAGGATTAAAGAAGTCATAGATCGTCCTGTAACTCACTAGAAACTCTGCTGCCACCAGGAAGACAAGGCCAGGAGGGCATGATGAAGGATAAAATGGATAGAAGAAGTGTATCATCTCACTAAGGTCATCCGTGATCAGTTAGACCCGGATGCAAAACCAGACCGGCCTATGGGCCAGTGCTTCAAAGCTCCTGTAATATCAGACCAGCCCCCATAGTACAGCAGCTGGATCAGCACCCACACATAAAAGTTACAGTGCCATCACCAGACATTTTGTTTGTTTGGATATCAGACCCAATCTTTCAGACAAGGCAATGTTTTACCAGTGACCCCAGTCCTACGTTCAGGTTTAAGAACCAGTTTGGTATATATAAGCCAACTCCCAGACCCGATCAACATACCTGTCTTCCGTGAAGCTGGTCTGGCACTGACATGGGAACCAGAGCTCGAGGGGACTGGAGTGGACCCAGTCATGCAGTGGAGGCTTAGTCTGCAAGCGCTTGCTCAGAGACTGAGGCCGAGGTTCTGGAGAACTACCTGAGACTTTTTACTTTTTCTTCCCTTCTCTCTTTGCTTATCTTCCTTTTTCTTTCAGGCATGGATGCTAGGCTTGCCCAGGCCAAGGCTTTATGCTCACCCAGAGTCCAAGTTCATCCCAGTAGATCTCAAACTCTGGACAAAGTCCTCTGGGCTCAAGTTTCAGGCAAGGACTCGAGGATCCAGAATCCAGTCCAGCTTCTGTGAACTTAGATAGCTTCAAGCCTCGTTCTAATAGGCCAAGCTTTTATCCCAATAGGTGACCACTACTCATGCACTTAGCCCATCTGAGCCACACGTCAGCTCTGAGAAACCAGAAGCCTTATTTAGATAATCTCTCTAGACTTAGCACTATAGATCCAATCAACAGGTCAATCCTGGGAGACCCAGACTCCATGTCCTCGCTGCCAGTTTCACATATAAGCCTCCAACTCACTAGCCAGCCATCATTCAAGCCTGTCTGAGCACTCCATGAGTAGTTTCACTTCAGACCATGCCAGATGGCCTGCCCATAAAGTCTGAATAGACAGACTGGCAAAGGAATATGTCCGAGAAATAATCCTACAAAGACCAGAATAAGAAGTCTTTGCTTCTTCAAATGCTCGGCTCTCAACTTTAGACAGTAAGAAACACGAAAAACCAAGGAGATATAACACCACCAAAGAGAAAGAATAATCTCCCAGTAGGTTGCCCCCCAAAAATACAGTAGCATGAATTTTCCAAATAATTCGAAAGAATTTCTCTTGTAAGATAAACAACATTGAGAAAATATGCAGAAACAGCTTCGTGAAATCAGAGAAACAGTAAGTGACTGAAGATGAGATTTAAAAGACAGATGGAGATTCACACATACACACACACACACACACACACACACACACACACACACACACACACACACACACACCAAACAAAATTTTAAGCTGAAATATCAAATGAATGATAGGAAAAAAAAATCCCAACAGACAATAACACAAGAATTTATCAAGCATATACTAATTACTTTTCTGTTGCTGGGATACCATGACCAAAAGCAACTTATAGGAGGGATAGTTTGTTTCTATATGGTTCCAGAGGGGATCATTATGGACTCTGCCTATAGTGTCAGGAAAGGCATGGTACAAAGGAGGAAGCTGGCTGATCACATCTGAACTGAAGAAAAAGAGAGCAGGAAGCAAGGCAAGGCTACAAATTCTCAAAGCTTGCCCGCAGGGACACGCTTCCTCCAGTAAGATTCTACCACTTAAAGGTTGAGTAATATTCATAAACAGTTTATGTTTGTTTTTGTGTGTATATGTGTGTGTATGTATGTCCTTCTAAGCTGCCCAGCACTGTAGATTAGTCCTACTGCTCTTCTCCCTGGTGATGGTTTGAATATGCTTGGTTCAGAGAGTGGAACTATGAAGAGGTGTGGTCTTAATGGAGTAAGGGTAGCCTTGTTGGAGGAAGTGTGTCATTTGGGGGTGGGCTTTGTTATTTTCCTCCCAGCTGCCCATGAGACAGTCTTCTCCTGGCTGCCTTGAGATCAAGATGTAGAACTCTCAGCTCCATGTCTGCATGGACACTGCCATGCTTCCTGCCATGATAATAATGGAATGAACCTCTGAACCTGTAAGCCAGCCCCAATTAAATGTTATGAGTTGCCTTGGTCATGGGGTCTCTTCACAACAATAGGAACTCAAAGTAAGACATCCCTGTTTGACAGATAAGGAGTCAGAGGTACAGCAAACTGGGTCACTTTGCTGTGGCTTTGTCTTGCCTGGGGTGGGAGGTGGTAGACCTGGAATTAGCTCCTCCCACCATCTGCTTGCAGAGTGGGTTATCTTTCTATCTCGTGAATGTGAATTTGACCCAGTGCCACTGGGATGGGAGAGCGGAAGTCAAATGGAAATCTCTGAATGGCCCTCAGGAAGACAGTTCTATCTTTGCCATTTTGTCAGGAACATAAACATCCGAGCCAGCTGCTGCTGTCTTCTCTCCCCCTGGAGCAGAGCAGTGAAGAGGAGAGGGAGGCAGAGCTGCTGGCCGGAACTCTCGCAGTTACGTTCCTGACCCTCCCCAAGGACTGAAGACGGAGTCATTTTAAACACAGCAAAGGCTTCCTAACTACGTAACCGTTTTACACAGAACCATAGACAAGGTAGCGATATGAACAATGTAGGAGAGGGTTTCTTTGATGACTGATAGGCAAATGTTCATAAATCTAAACTACTAAAAAGAATTAAGGTAATGACATACTACAATGTAATAATCCCCAATTGTCTACTGTACCGAACGTGACAGGAAAATAATTCTCCACACTGCACGCAGTCACCTAATGTCACTTGGAACTCGCTGAATTCATCCTCTTTTTTTTTTTTTTTAATTAGCATTCTTTCTTCCTCTGTTGGGGAATTACTTCTTTTATCGTGGCTTTAAAGGGGTTATTTTTTTTTTTTCTTTTCTAAAGGATGAAAACCTTTCATTTCTGAACGTGAACGTAACACAGTTCCTTCGAGATGGGAACTGGCTGCTGGAGTTACCTGGCCACTAGAACAGCTGGAAAACAGACTTACAGGTTTGGAAAATTCCTGCCCCAAGTTTTACCTGAGATAGTCTGTAATTAAAGATTCCCCCTGATGGCTACACAAACACTCTTAGAGGTAGATTCAGACGCACACTGCTGAGAGATACCACTGAGTAAGAAATAAATGTCATTTGAATTTGTACTTTAAATCACTATAACCACTAATAATGTATATGGAGTCTCCCGCAGGCTTGTTCGAGCTAGGTTTATAGAACAAATCCTCTGTTCTTACATAGTCTACTTAAACCGTCATAGCTGGGAGCCTAAACCAAAAATGATTACAGCAATCTCACGTTTCTAAGATAATTCCACGGGTTGACTTGTTTTTTGAAAAAATAACGTGGTAGCATGAAAACTGTATGAGGATGCAGGCACATAGGTCTTTCCTTGTACACTTGATGTCCAAGAGAGAGCAATGTGTGCGCCAAGCCTGACGCTCTCGTGAGTATTCTTCTGCGCACAAACAACAGCTTACATTGTTTGGAGAACGAGACTTTTTTTTGTTGTTGTTGAAACGTGGCGCTATGCATAAGAACGTTGTACGTCAAAATAAAAATCCATCCTGCGTTGTCAAAAAGCCCGGAGAGTCCGATACACCCCGATGGCAACACTTACTGCCCATGCATGAGTAAGTGGACTTGCCAATTCAGATCCGCAGGCACGCACCGATACCCCAGACCAACGTGGGCACAGGCCGCTCTTTATGTCTACACGGACTTGGCTTTTGCAGCTGCCGTTTTCTCAGTGTTGTCTCCCGGGCAGTTTCCTGTTGCCATAGCTGATGGCCTGCCCACGCCTGCCTGGGCCTTTCAAGTGTCAACACTCCCAGGCCGGCTGCAGTGGTCAAATGCTTGTTAATGAGATGTAGCAGCTGGGTAGGGGTGAACCACTGAGAGGGACAAAGGAATGCCGCTGGTGCAGGAAGCGATGCCTTTTGAATCTTTTCAGCAGGGTGAAAGCTTTCAAATCAAAGAGGGTATGTTGTATTCATTAATAAACCCGAGTTCCCATGCAGTCACATTAAAGCCAGCAGTTTAACTTTGCATCAGACAGGTGAATTTCCCCCCAGATTTTACCCCGGAAAAACAATGAAGAAGAAAACAAGGCTTTAGCGTGGGACAAAGGAGCACTTCCTCATCTGTGGGCCTGACCGGACTGCTGAACCAAACAAGGGGTTACTGCTTTCTTTTTCAATTTATCCCTTTGTCCGTGTATTTGTGTGCGCGCGCGTGCACGCTCGTGTGCATGCTGCAAAGCTCATAGCAACCACGCCTGCTCTCTTCAGTCTCTCGGGTTAAGCATTTCACACACACACACACACACACACACACACACACACACACACACACACCCCCTTTTAAAAACCTAACTATCAAAAACAGAATTAACAACTTAACAACTACTTGTGAGGAGAAAATACACGGTCATGAATATGGGGCCATATGGCCACTGGCTCAGCTGAAACCTAACTGTCCATCTACCCCCACCCCAACCTATTACTGGGACAGTGTCTCCAGGAAGCTGTGGGAGGTGACAGAATCATGAATCCATGCTAACAGCTGGGAGAAGTCAGGAGAAGAAGAAAGAGAGGTGGGGGAGAAAAAGGAAGGAAGGAAGGAAGGAAGGAAGGAAGGAAGGAAGGAAGGAAGGAAGGAAGGAAGGAAGGAAGGACATCTAAAGCTAAGGCATCTGACAGGGAATCCTGAAGTGATTGTTCAAGACGGTGTCATTACCTTTAAGTTCATTTGCTAGAAAATTGGGCCCAGAGGAAAGCTTACTAGGTTAATAAGCAGTATCAGAGGTAAATTATCTATTTTAGGGTGGATTGGGAAAATCCAGTATCAATGCTGTGATTTTAGAAGCCCAAAGTATATGTTGGGCCAAATACATACCTCATTTCACTGTTACCATTTTTCTTCACAGTCTTATTGATAAACTAATAATGGATAAGGCTTATCCAATCGCTGTAAATAACAGATACCTATATATTATCCTAATTTGCAACTGCAAGTAATTAAGAAATTAAGAGGAGAGGCATTATTCAGAGCTCTACAGTTTTCAAATTTTCATAAATTATTTTAAGTGTCAATTCTTATGAGGACTTCCCAATTCAATAAGGAAAGAAAAATGGAAATGCCACTTACTGGGTACTAAAATATATCAGACATCAAAATAGATACTTTAAAATGAATATATACTCATTATTTATAGTTACATAAATATAAAAAATATATACACACATATGTAGATAGATAGATAGATAGATAGATAGATAGATAGATAGATAGATAGATAGACAGACAGATAGATATATGTCTATAGCAGGCTCTTAGGGAGTGGGTAATGAATGTGCTTGCCTCTCAATCAAGAGAATCTGAGTTTAGAATGTATGTAACCAAAGCTGAGCTTGAGTGACACATGCTTGCAATTCAAGCCAAAGGAAGGCTGAGGCAGGCTGATCCCAGAAGCTAGCTTAGCCTACATCCATCGTGAAGGTGCAGGCTACTGAGAGAACTTGTCTCAAGGAAAAAATGAAAAGCCCCTGAGAAGTGGCACCCAAAGATGTCTACTTATGTCCACCAACACAAGCAGGTAAGCCTGCATGCACCAGCAGACACACCCGCATCCCTCAGCACACACACACACACACGAGCACATAGACATGAAACCCACACACTTGTACCAACATTCCTAATGTGACGTCATCTATACTGATCAAGACCCTCCCTGTGAGGAGCTTACATCAGCTCCCCAAGGCCACAACCGATAATCAGATTTCACAAGTAAAGGCACATTTTCCTTCCTCTGTTTTTTGTTTTGCCGTTTTTGGCTATCTGGTCGGACTGATTTTGGCTGTCGCCCCCACCCACTGGTAAAGTCGGACAAAGAGAAGGACCCTCTACAATATGTCGGAATTCAGTGGTGCACATAAGTGTATCTCTGAGTGTAGTAGCTTGAGTGCCTACTGGGGGAGGGTGGTGAAAATTAACAATCAGAAAAATTCTTTAAAAAAAAAAAAAAGAGCTGCCGGGCTTCCCTGAAGCCTTCATTTCTTTGAAACTTAACAAAGATGTTTCTGTGAGGTATGTTTGTTTACATTCCAGAATTTGAGCAGTTCCCGGGGGTTAAGTACCTTTAAAGCTCCCAGGATGGGATTAGAACAAGGAATCAGAAGGGAAAGAGACTAGTCTGGAAAAGCCCTGGATTAGAATCTGCGGGTCCGCACCCCCCACCCCCATCCCCCCCACCGCCGCTCAGACCCAGCTTCTCTTCAGGGCCACACTGGTGTCTGTGTGCCTGCCTGCTTGCCTGCCTTCCCAGCGCGCACCTTCTGTTCAGGGTCAGCCTGTACCCCACCGCTTTTGAATTCCCTGGAGCTTAGTTGTTCCCTAGAAAGCACAACCCAAGGCGTGCACCATCATCGACGTTCCGGTGTAAAACAGAGCTCCTGCTCCCTAAAGCCCATGGGCACGGAAGGCAAGCATTTGGGTCATGCCTGTCTTGTTCTTCCTTTTCTGCCGTCCTCACATTGCCTCCTCTTTGCCCTATTTTCTCCATTAAAAAAAAAAAAAAAAAAAAAAAAAAAAAAAAGAGAGTATTTCAAGTGACAAGTGACTAGCCCCTTCTCAAATAAAACTTGCAACAACACGCCTGAATTATATTAGAGGATGCTGGAGGGGACTCCAAAAACCTGTGTGTGTGTGTGTGTGTGTGTGTGTGTGTGTGTGTGTGTGTGTGTGTGTGTGTGTGTGTGTGTGTGTGTGAACAGTTGGCCTGACAGCGAGCTAGGACCCCAGTGAGAGAGCTCCAGTTACCTAACTCCCCCAAGCTAATCAGTGTAGTCCACAGGACAGCACATTGTCAGACTCCAGGAACCTGCAGCCATCCTGACAGAAGGAGGTGACCAGAGTGAGCCACCAGACTGTCCCAACCCTTTGCTGTCAGCCCTTGACAAGAAATGCCCTGGCCTCTGGCTCTGCTTTCAAACAGCAGGAACGAGGAGGTCTTCCAGAGGGAGATGGCTTAGATTTAGTAGAGCAAGTAAGTAAGCTTAACATGGAGGCAAAACCAAAGCAAAACCACAGAAAGAGATCAGCAGCCGGTGTCCAAACCCCAGGGGGGAAAAGACAGCAGCAAAAGGAAACCAGCTAGATCTGAACAGAGATTGGCGGAAACATCTCAACCAGCCTCACCAAAATGAAAACGCCCTCTGACTAGACTCTCCCCCACTCACCAACAGTGGGGAGAGCGTATGGAGGAACAGTAGAGGAATTATTAAAATCTATTAACGGAGAAAAGCTGGCTGGACTGTGAGGGACATCACGTGACTGAAGATTCTCCAAACAATCACAGCGTCAACCAACAGAAACTTGAAAAGCTGAGCCGCCATTTGTCTCTGTTGAAATGTCAGCTTTTGAGGCGATCATTGGATACAGGTTATGTGAACTGATGAGCAGGAGAAGCATGAAAATGTCCATTGAGCCAGTCCCCGTGCATGTATCAGCCTAGGTTTTGTCTTGGCAGCCATGACGCTCGGAATGGGTTATTCCATGTGTGGCCCAAACCTAAAGCTTACAGGAGTTCCTCCCTTGGTCTTGTTGGAAGTGTGTGCTTCAGTTTGATATCTCACTTTGAAATTACACATTAATGTCAAAAATGATTATTACAAGTGGGTTTAGACAATTAAGAAAAATCTCTTAAAGAGAAAGTAACCTTTTGTATGGCTATATTAGCCCATTTCTGGGCATTTACATGAAGGGCATTAGAGCACGAGAAAGTAACAAAGGACTCTCAGACACACAGGGTCTCTCACCCTGCTCCCCAAAGACATTGCGGGCGTAGGTACCATATTACATGTCTCAACATCATCAACTGCAGCTTTATCAAATTTTCAAAGTTAGGGCAGGTCTCCCAATGTCCATGACTGACATTTTTTTTTTTTTTTTGAAACAACACCTTTGCTGTTAGATTCCTGTTTGAAACTATTTAACCAAAAAGAAAGATGTGTAAAGTCCATTCTGACTAATTTCAGGCAAGACAGCCTAAGAAAATGGGGCTGATGGAAAACCACCACTGTTTGTGTTTATAGATTGCAATATGCCTCAGAAAAGGGAGGAGGCATTAAAGAAACACAGAAGTGGGAGAGAAGTTTGGAATTTGAAGATACGTCCTATGGCTTCTACCCAACGTGGGGGTGAGTTTTCTTGTTGATTGGATAAGAACATGGAGAATGATATCTAATGGCTTAACTAGCAAGAAGGTCCTGTTGACTATCAGCGAAGGAAGGCTATGGTTAGATAACTATTTCTTATCTCTTGTTCAAAGCCCTACATCAAAGGGCTATTATCAGCTGCTCAAGGGGACAGCAGGGCTTTGCAAATGCCTTAGAGTACTCCAGTGTGAGCAAAACCTGAGAGCTTCCTTTCTTAGGTTTGTAAAGATAGATTTGTTGAACACAGAGAGAAAAAAAAAATGGTGCCCTTCTGGTCCCAGAACTAGAGTGCCGGTGAGTGAGTGAGAACAGGGGAGGTCTCTGGGGAAGACAGGGATGGGACGAGCATTCAGAATACCACTGTGTTTGCAAGTCTGAATTCTAGACTAGGAATGACAGATTATTTTTTTTTCCACAGCAAAATCACTGTATCTGTTCCAGGAGTTTCCTTGGTGACTCACTCATCCAGCAGGTGTTTGTTAAGCCGTCCTTTGGTGCCAGACTCTGTGCTGGTGACACCAAAAGAACGAAACGGGTGGGGGATTCTTCCCCTGTAGAGCTGATACCCACCCTCGAGAATATGACTTAGATTCATAACGAATACAGCTACGCTGAGTCCACAAATGATGGTGGTCTCAACCAACTCCGGCCATCCTTCCTAATGCACACATTTAATAGTTATGGTAAAACCTTATAGTTGGGGACTAGGGGAGCGGTACTCGGTGGGTAAAGGTTTTGTAGATCCTCATCACCCACATCAAAGTCAAGCCTGTTGTATACCTGTAATTTCAATATGGGGTGGAGAGGCCGAGACAGGAAGATTGCAGGGACTCAATGCCTAGCCAGTCTATTGCACGTAGTTTGTTCCTTATTCAGTGAGAGACCCTGTATCAAAACAGAAGACGGAGAGCGATAGACAAGCATTTCCAAAGTATACTTCCGGCTTTTGGATGCTAAGGCGTCAGCAGGCACCCCTGTTCATACGCACACACATGCATATGCCCCACTCCAGACCTTACAATTAATTTAACGGATGCAGAAAGAGAACCTTCATGTAAAGTATTATTACTAATAATTGCAGCTTAAATGATGGTGAGTTGCACATGTGCGGACATGTATGAGCGCGAGTTTATTAATATTTGGGCAAGGGAAGGAGGCATCTTAAGATGTGGAATTTCACAAAACATCCCAGAGAAGGAACTGATCCTAGAAGTAATCAATCAATCGTCTTCACCTCCAAAATAACAGGGATGTTGGAGGGGAGAAAATTTATTTTCTACCTGGCCGGGGATGTTTCCCTCAGGGCCATGCAACTGTGGGTTACCCAACTCAGTGTAAGAGAGAAGACCATCAAGAATATGCATTGACTGCAAACAAGTCAGAGGCTATGAAAAGATGACCTGCTTCCCAGGAGGGGAGGAATCTGGAATGGAGATGTTTATTAAGTGGTAATTCTACTAAGCATGCGTGTGTGTGTGTGTGTGTGTGTGTGTGTGTGTGTGTGTGTGTGTGTGTAT
The DNA here is from genome assembly GCF_011064425.1 of Rattus rattus. Classification (NCBI taxonomy): domain Eukaryota; kingdom Metazoa; phylum Chordata; class Mammalia; order Rodentia; family Muridae; genus Rattus; species Rattus rattus. Next base: position 19,386,768 of record NC_046165.1, read on the forward strand.
GACAAATATTACCTAACAGTAATACATTTAAATTTGCAAAATACAATGCCAGTATTCTTTAATATCTATAAGCTGTGACTTGTTACACTTTATCTAAACTTTGAAGCAATAATAAAAGGATCATTGGGGGGGGATCCTTATCTTTGAAGATAAGGATTCAGAGATTAAATGAGACCTACTGTATTTTCAAGTGCAAGGACAACAAGAGAGTTCTCTTCAGAAAATGCCCATCTGTTTGAAGCCCTTCCTTTCATTTCCTTGCCTTTACTGGACACACCAGTCACTAAGTATGGCCTGTGTCCTGTGATATATCTGCCTTCCAATACGTTGGTCTTGGAGTCTTCAATAACTTTTACCCAGTAACACAAATCAATTGTGTAAAATATTTGCTTTCATGAGTCGGTGTCTATGTGTCTGCTGTGCGTTCTCTTCCTTCCCTAACAAAGCACTAGGCAGAGAGATAAAACAGAGGAAAAACAAATTAATAATTGCTGGGGAGAACATTAACCTTATACTTTTAATCTTAGACAAACGATATTCACAATCATGTGAGCTACATTCGGTTTGTGTTACTGGGTAAAAATTATTGAGGACCCCAAGAACAAGGTATTGGAAAGCAGATAAATCACAGGACAAAGGCAATGTCGAGTGACTGGCGTGCCCAGTGAAGGCAAAGAAATGAAAGGAAGGGCTTCAAACAGATGGGATGGGCATTTTCTGAAGAGAATCCACTTGTGGCAAACTCAGTGCCCACCTTAGCTGTACTTCAAACTAAAATTTACAAGCTATCACCAAGCTTATGACCGAAATATCAACACCTCACTTTAAAAAAAAAAAATTCTGATATCTGTAATACAGGCATTTTTATTTCTAAGTGTTTAATTAGCTGTTTCTTTAAAGATGTTTTTAAATTATGCGTGTGTGTGTGTGTGTGTGTGTGTGTGTCTGTGTGTCTGTGTGTCTGTGTGCTATGTGCACAGAAGTGCAGGTACTCATGGAGGACAGAAGGGGGCGCCAAATACTCTGGGGTTGGAGCCATACGTAAGCTGCCAGACTTGGGTGCTGAAAACTGAACTCTGGTTGTCTAGGAGAATAGGACACACTCTTAACCACTGGATCATCTTGCTGTCTGTTCTGATTCAGTAAATCTCTTACTGTTGGCACATACTAAAACTTGCTTTATAGAAGCGATACTATTTTATTTTCTTTTTCCAATGAATTAATCTATTTCCTTACGCGATAGAAATAACCCAACGAAACATTGCCTACAAAATCCTTTTTGAAATTTATTTGACTTTTATTTAAGTTATTAAATTTAAACAATTGTGTCTGTGCTGAATGGCCAATGGTCTATATTTGAAGCAGCAAGCTTTTACTCTCTAGGACATTTTAGGTCCAAGGGATAAAGAACTGTCATCTACAGCTATCTTCAGGATGAAGAAACATAAAGGCTGGGTCTAGCTGGCTGACATATGACTGATACAATCCACTGTCTCCCAGTGGACTGAGCTACAAGACTATAAACCCTGAAGATGACTGGTGTGATCAGATTAACCATGCCAAGCATAGTTTATGAATAGCCTATAGACAGACAGCCAAAGTTCATATTGTCTCGACTCCTCCAGAACCTAACTAACAGACCCTTGGAAAACATCACTGAAAATACAAATGTCCCTCACCTTTAAAACCAGGTAAAATTCATGTTCTTAAAAAATAAGTAAAAAAAAATTAATGAAATAACTCAAACTATAATAGGATTTTTTCTATAAATTTCCCTTAAGTCATATGCTGATTTATGCAAGTTAGCATCTTTTGAGTTACAAAACCTTGAATGATATCGGTTATTTTTATGACACATTCACAATCAGTGGAACATATGAAGTAGGAGTTAAAACCCCAGCATTTATTGAAAGCTTAGCACAAAGGGGTTGATGGCCGTACTGTAGGTTATTGTAGGCTCAAAATCTTCTATACACCATGATTCAATGACAGCCAATCTGGCCACGCCAGTCACAGACCTTCAAGACTTATCCCAACGGTCATCACAGAATAATAAATCTGTAGAGGCAGCATATCAAACCCCTGTGTCCTGTCTAAACTCTGTAATGTGGACTATGGAGAATGATCTACTCATAAGGCATAGCTTAAGGTTGGCTTTTCACTCCCTTATCTGAGGAAATTTCAGTTTTGAATATCAAAGAATATTTGAACTATTCCAAGCATTTCAAGAGAGCCGTCGGCACATATCCATCCCCCTGCCTCAACAATTTACAGTTGCTGCCACCTATAGGCCCAATCTCAAGAGGAAAGGCTGGGGCTGGCTCGAGCTCAGGAAGCAGCTCCACAAAGATTTTTCTTACTTAAAAAAAAATGTGGCCGGTCACCAGAGATGTCCTCTAAGAGAAGGTTTGAAATGATAAATAACATTTTTTTTTAATCACTGATAGTCTTTTTAAACCACCCAATTGGGGCAGAAACCTGAAGGCAGCAGCCTTTCTACTCACAAAGTAAGCAAGCAGAAAAGCAGGAAGTCAGCTGGCCTCATCCTCAGGCACTCATGGTCATGCTGGCCCTGGCTTTGCATCTGTCCTAGCCTCTTCTCAAATGCAAAGAGTGGGTGTTAGGAGCTCTCATCCCCAAATGACTACCATGTGTGTGAATTAATGCATCTGAATTCATCCGTCATTGGTCAACCATGTATAATGTATATGTATCACAAAACACCATGTCGTACATAATTCGCACACGTTTCTGTTTAACAATTTTTTAAAGAATAAAAATACTTTCTTAGAAAGTTAGAAAATTAAAAATAACGATTTTTTTTTTTAAGAGTGGCTTTTGTGTATCTAACACAAAGAGATTGCTCAAACATTATCCTGCTTCAGCTGAGGAGTGATTGAGCAATCTTTGGAAGGTAATTTCTTCAATTTTTTTCCCCCTCTCTCAACAGTAACCTTGTCTCAGTACATATAAAAGTGCATTGGTAACTTGACAAAATATTTTCAATAAATAATTGATATGTAAAATAGTTATATTTGGCAAAATACATTGTTTCAAAGGATAAATTTGAAGAGATCCTGACCAGTCTGGGGTGCTAAAGAGCCCCCACCCCCCCAGCCCCCACCCCCCCACTCCTCCACCACTACCCCACTCCTCCCACGGTGCTAAGGAGCTCCCCTGGTGCTAAGGAGCTCCCCCGGGTCATCATTAGGTTATTCAACTAGGCTTCACAGGGTTTTCTGCCTTTCAGGCTCTGCTTCCCAAATGGCTGGATCTCCCTGATCACTCAGCTAGGTCCTGGGAGGGGACCTAAGGCTGGAGCTAAAAGACCGCAGGCAGTGGTGCGAATGGTAGCTTCAGCGAGACAGCTCATTTTCATGGGGCTGTTTACAGGGACTATGGGGTGAGTGCACATCGTTGACAGGGTCACTGCACTGCGAATGGATGATTCATTTGCATAACGTTGAGTTTCTGGCGCTGCTGGACTTGATCTTATAAGGGGAAAGGAAGTTTAACCTGGCTACAAGGCCTCCTCCAGTGGGACGAAGTAAGCCAGTGAGGACCAGGAAGCACCCCCGAGGTCCTAGTGTGAACCCACACACTGAGCTCATCCTACTGTCACAATAAAAGGGAAGCTAATTCTTCTTCTCTTCATGGAAGTCATTTCTCCCTGGTGTTGAGTGGCATTTCTGTCAGCCCCAGAAAGCCTTTTCTTTGTATAAATAATAAGCATCTACACCATCCTGGGGGATTTATGGAACCAACGATCCTGACATGTAATCTGCCACTGAATGGAGAATTGATCCTGCTGACTTGACGCTCACTGCAAGGCAACCACAAAACAGAAGCTGGAGAGACACATTTCCTAATACACGAGCTTCCAGAAAAACCAACTTTTCGCTCAATCTTCCTGGGAAAAAAATATTTTGAAGATGTGCTCTAAGAAAAAAATTCCCAATAGGCACCGATCTCAAATAGAAGATAGGACTCAAGACATAAAGGACTTAATCAGAAGAAGAAGGAGAGGAAGAAGGAGAAGGAGGAGAAAAAGACAAGAAGGAGAAGGAGAAGAGAAGGAGGAGGAGAAGAAAACAATGTCCCAAATTCCTATGCCAGGTCCAGCTATTGAGTCAACCAAATTAGAACAAAAGTCAAAAGTCCAAATATTCAGAGTTTCTGGAATAAGGCAAATGGCAGATTAAGAAGTTGAAATTTCTTAGAAAGAAAATATGGCAACAGCAATCAAAAGAGACACTGACAGTTGCTTAAGAAAAAATGCTCAAGGGGTCCCTGGCACATATGTGACAGAAGGCTGCCTTGTCTGGCCTCAGCAGGAGAGGATACAACTCCTCCTCCAGGGAGGGGGCGTACTGGAGTGGGGGAGCATCCTCTTAAAGGCAAAAGGGAGAGGGTACGGAGTGAAGGACTCTGGGAGGGAGGACCAGGAAAGGGGGCAACATTTGGGATGTAGATAAATAGAATGATTAATTAAAAAAATAAAATGCTCAATAAAAATTTATAATAATATGAACATGAAATAAATTAGTATGAGAAATGATTTTGAGCGGTCAGTAGCATGAAATACAAAATTTTTGCTTGTGATTCAGAATTGTTACAGCCTCAGTACATGGATTCGGGCAGATTGGAGTAGAAAAGGGTTTATTTTTTAAATTGCGTCTGAATGGAGTATGCACGGACATTTTTCTCTTTTCACTCTTCCCTTAACAACACAACTATTTATGTACCATTCACAAGATAATATATAACTATGTATACATTATATACAGTACATTATATAGTATGTACTATATAGTGTGATAGTATGAAGAACCTAAAAATGTTTAAGGGATATAAAGGTAGGTGTATCAAGAACTCGAAGATTCATAGATTCAAAGTCTACCTGGAAACCATCCTCCCCGGGTATCAAGTGTTGACTGTTGTATGTGTGTCTGTGCATCTTCATGATGAACTGTTATTCTGACAGTAGATGTCAAAAGAGATAATGGATATTGGAGGAGATTAAAATAGATTTAAGTACAATATTAGGAGTCAAGTTAAAGAATTGAACCAAAAATTAAGTAATAAAATTTGGGAGTAGAGGAGAAAAGAGCGAGTGGAAAGATGTATACTAGATTCAGCATCTTTTAGAACTTTTAAATTTTAAAGTTACTTATGATTGGAGTTGGACAGCTAAGTGGTTAAGAATACTGGCTGTTCTTCCAGAGGACCCAAGTTCAACTCCCAGCATCCACTTAGCAACTTGCAACTGTTTGTAACTCCAGATCCAGGAGCTCATAACATTCTTACACAGACATATATATACAGGCAAAACAGCAATGCACATAACATTTAAAAAATTTAAAAATTACCTATAATTGTAAGTCAAAAGAATAGGCCAAGTTTTTGGTGGTGGGGGGTGGTTTTTTGTTGTTGTTGTTGTTGTTTGTTTGTTTCTTTTTTTCATTTTAACTCTAATGACTTTAGTTATTTCTAGTGAGACAAATTGGAAAGAAATATTTGTAAGAAGAAACCTTTTATTTTATCCTAGAATATTTTCAGCTTTTCATTGTGTTCTGTGATACTTGCATACATTTAGTTCGGGAACATTGATCTACTGGCCCTGTAACACAAATGGTATTTTCAAATTACTTAATTCTTCTGCATCTTAAATCATCTCATCCCTAAAACAGGGACTAAAACTGGACGACGTTGTGTGGAATTGGTTCACCTTACCATTCTTTGGTAGTCATTTTTGGTCTTCGCTGACAAAGCTGTGTGGTTTTAGATTGCCTTGCCTTCTTTGCTGATCATGGTTTGTCATGGCTTCATAGAGAGAAATGCACCAAAGGACTTCTGCTGGTGTTCTTGTGGTTTCTGGTCGATTCAGCAGACTTGAGCCACCTGGCAGAGCCTAGTGGTTTCTTCTGGATCAAACTGCCATTGCTGATTCGTGAATGGTGTTTGCCAGTGAATCGAGCTACTGCTGCTGATCCATGTGAACTGAACTGCTGATATCCTGACAACAAAGATTGGATTCTCCCCAAAGAACTATTTCAAAACAGGTCCACATCCTCCTTCGACCTATTAACCTTTCCTTTTTACACTACCTCTGGTAAGTGATGGACTAGAAGTGGGGTTAAAGCACTTAAGTACACTTATTAAAATAGGCTTAGAAAGATAAAAGCTTACACTTTTGCAAACTGGAACACACAAAGGAAGCAATTATTACCATCCATAGCATCCCTTGCCTTTCAAGGCTAAAATAATCCTTTGAAAAAATCAAATCAGGCCACTGTTAAAAACAATAGAAAGAAATGTGGCCTATTTGACACTCTCCTTTTGTAGACGGTGTGTTTCCAGCCAATAAGGACATCCAGATGGTGGGAAATAGAGATGAAGACTGATTAACAATATTAGATAAAATAGATTTATACATACAAATTAGTTTATGTCCCTTCAGTCTCTGACATATAAATGTCATTACTACAAACTCTTTGTCAGGGAAACAGAGCTGCTTCTAAAACATGGATGCTTTTGATCTCTAGGAAACAGTTGATGGATCCAGGATGGAGAGAGAATATCCAGAGCTTCTAATTGTCAAAAAAAAAAAAATCACTTTATGATTTCTCTGTACTTAATCAATTTCGTCAGCTAAATTACGTTGGTGACGAAACTTAAAACAACATTGGCATTAAAATGTTTAAAATACGAATAAACTAACACACGACTGTAAAATAATATTTATCAAACATTTTGTAGCGGTGGCAGAACTAGATGACTCTATATTCGATTGCTTTCAAAGTTCAGGAGCATTTCAACATTTGCCATTTGTTCTGACTCCTAGCTGACAACCCATGTCTAAGGAAAAGTTCTTATCTGTTTGGAATATTGGACACGATTCTATACTACCTTAGAGACTGCTCAGTCTCTGACTTGGTTTGGTGCCTGTGCAGCCTCTGCATATTACTGAGCATCACTGAAAGCGTGATGGACAGATGTCTAACTGAGACACAGCCATACACCAACCTGAGCTGGACCTCAGTGAGGTTTGCCATACTTGCTTTAAAGAATTTTATAGAGAAAAGTAAAGAGAAACTGAATTTTAGTATCGATGAATAGTAAGTGTAAGTTACAAAGAAATCAAAGAAACACATTATTTGTACTTTTAACATGTAATTATATCCTAGAACTCATCTATGAACTAAAATGGGGCAGTGTCAAGCCCCATTTCAGGAGTAAGTAGATTCTATCTCTCTGAAGATAAAGCATTAAATTTTATTTAAAGATTCTCTCCCTCCTTCTCTCTCTCTCTCTCTCTCTCTCTCTCTCTCTCTCTGCCTCTTTCTCTCTGTCTCTATCTCTGCACCATCTCTATCTCTTTGTCTCTGCCTCTCTCTCTGTCTTTCTCTGTCTCTCTCTGTCTCTGCCTCTCTTTCTGTCTCTCTCTGTCTCTGTCTCTCTCTGTCTCTGTATGTGTGTGTGTGTGTGTGTGTGTGTGTGTGTGTGTGTCTGTCTGTCTGTCTCTTTCTCAAGAAATCTTGGAATTCATGAATCAGGAATCACAAGATTTTTAAAAGATGGAGGAGGTAAGAAATGAGAGAAATGTTTTCTGAAGGCTGACGTTCTCTCTACTTAGAAAGACTATTCTGGAAAATACATTCTTTCCTGAACTTGGAGGCAGGCAGACACCAGTAATACCTTGAATGTTTTATAAAAATGATAAGTTTCTCCAGGCCAGACTAATCTAAGAAAAAGCAGTGACCCATGTCAAGGTAGAGTCCACCAGGAGCTTGGTAGAGATGCTCACAGGAAAGGGTCTGCACCTGATGACCCTTCAAGCGGCCATGACGAATGTCCAGTCCTAACACCTGAGGGTAAAGCCCCCCTCTGATTCTAATCCTTTAGTCACACCATAGGAGAGTTGCTATGTAGGTTACGTGTTGAAATGATAATATTTTGCATGATCTGGGCTAAACAAAATGTTACTAAAATAAGTTTCAGCTGTTCCTTGTTTCTTTCAAAAGTGCAATTAAGTTCTGTTGTGAAGAAATCAAGCCCGCTCGGGCTACCAGTATCAGAGCGAGGATAAGGGCAACAGCAACCCTTAGCTTTATCCGTGAGCTTACAGTGGGCCAGAGTGCCTTTCAGAACAGGGAAGCCCTCAGATAGCTACATACAGACGCAAAGGACAATCAGGTAGGCCCTGCGACTTGGTAAGATCCCCACATATCCCTAGGAAATTTGGGCAAGAGAACCTGGAGAGGTGATATTTTGGTGGTCAAGCAAATTGGAGAAGTCCTAGGATTGTATCTCGAGTATGAATGGCCTGTATCTGTAGTCAGTGTGGAATGATTCACCTTCCTAGACATGGGGTTTATTTCCTGGGTGCTTCTTGTCCAAGATGTGAGGTTGCCTGAACATGCTCGTCCTTTTTAATTTAAAATTTATTATTAATTATTATTGGTGTGTGTGTGTGTGAGAGAGTGTGTGTGTGAGTATGTGTGTGTGAGTGTGTGTCTGTGTATGTGTGAGTGTGTGTCTGTGTATGTGTGTGTGTGTCTGTGTATGTGTGTGTATGTGTATATGCGTGTGTGTATGAATGTGTGGATAGTTGTGTGTGTGTGTGTGCGTCTGTGTGTGTGTGTGTCTGTGTGTGTGTGTATGTGTGTGTCTGTGTGTGTGTCTGTATGCCTGTGTGTGTGTATGTGTGTATGAGTATGTGTATGAGTCTGTGTGTCTGTGTGTCTGTGTGTCTGTGTGCCTGTGTGTGTGTGTGAGTATGTGTCTGTGTGTGTGTGTGTGTGTGTCCACATCACCACAGGATCAATACAGAGATAAAAATTAGGCAACTCCTTTTCCACCTCAACTTAAGGTTCCAGGGGTTGGATCAGATTGCCCTGTTTGTGTAGCAAACCCTTGTACCCAGTGAGCAGGTCCCTGGCCACTGGGGTGACTTTCTTAAAATGTCTTGTATATTTACTAGATTTTCTTTATTCGTTACTTTTAATGGCCCATCAAGTAGAATCACATTGAACACAAAGTGAAAGATTTCCATTTACATCTTTCCCCCAAATACTTCATCATCCTGTGCTGATTTTCAAGATTTTATTTTTGTGATCTTAGTCCATGACACTGAACACTAACTCACCCCAATTGTCCTATTTGGCTTACCTGGCCTGATGAGATTAATATAGTCAGGTTCCACCCTAAATACCCATGAAATTGAAAAACAACGGAATTATTGGTTGATGGTTAAGAGCCACGCTGTCAGCAGTGTCTAGTAACTGTACTTAATCGCTGGTCTACAGCGATGAATGCTAGAAACCTAAGTTACAGTCTAGATTTTGAAAATCCTAAGAATCCATAAGATATTTCATTAATAATTTTATGTGGATTGTATGTTGAGATGATAATATCTTATCTATTCTAAGTTAAATGAAACACCATTAAACCAATTACAGCTCTTCTTCTTCTCTTTTTTTTTTTTTTTTTTTCACTTTTCAAATTGGGACTAAAAGAGAAATGTCAAGTTTTCTATGTGGCTCCTATTTTCCTTTTTTATTGGAACACGCCGTTCGGAATTACAGCACTATTTCTTACTCAAATGCAGAGCATGCACTCGGGGTGTAAGGGGCTCTGCTTTGAGTGTCCAGTCCAACCTGCCAAACGGTGACATGTTTCCCGGCCACTTCTCTGATAAAAAAAAGACATCATTTCTTTGACACCTTCCCACCACCCCCCAATCATGATCTCTACCTATTTTCTCCTTTAATTCATTGTTTCTTTATTTCCATCCCTCACGGGCACTGAAACTTGACCTCAAACTGCATGGATCCACTGGAAAGGACTCTGTCTGGCATGCAGTCTCTTGTTGTTCCTGAAATGGACAGGGGGGACACTGAAATGTCTTGGTCGCCTCCTACATGTGTATCCTTACATGGTGCTGTCTTGGGCTATGGGGTTCTTATATTCTGACTATCCTACTTCGGACTTCCTACTTCCTGAGTTACACTCTCATTCTCTTACCCTCGATTTCCCTAATATCTTCCTCTGCTGTCTTTATTTTACTTCATAGATCGGTCCCAGGACTCAACAGTCCAACTAGTTGTATACCCTCTTCAGAAACCTTCCGAGTCTGGAATATTCTGCTCTCCTAACTCCTCAGTCTCTCACACATGGATCGGGCACACTTACAGTTTGCACACGAGCTCTGCCACTCAGATGCAACTATTGACTAGTTGATCTGCCACTAGTAACACAAATTTAGGAGGTGGTGAAGGTTTAGGAAAGTGAGTCCTGGTTAGAAGAGTTAGGTCATCAGTTTGAGACATTGAAGGTTACCCTTGGCCTGTTTCCTTCTCTTCCTCGCCTCCTGTATCACATCAGTCATGAAGTGAAGAACCTTCTCTGAAAGCTCCTACTGTCATGATGTCTGTCTTCAATTCTGGAGCTAATCAACCACTGGCAAATGCGATGGTTTGAATAAAATGTCCCTGGTAGTCTCAAGTGTGTACAACTTGTTTCCCAACAGGTTTCTGCATCTGTCTTCCAATGAGAGTCCATGAATGGTATCTGTGAGCTTCTAAAGACTGTATGAAAATACGGCATTAATACATTTTCCCCTGTAAAACAATAGTATGTTTTTAACAGTTTTTCTTTTAATCCAATATTCCCATTGCAACCCCAAATCCAGGATTAGTCTCACGTTTCAATAGCAGAGGCCACTTTATTTCTTCCTCCTTTGCAAAGCACATTAGTAACCTGACTTTGCCTTCTATAGGATTAAAATGAAGGTATCTGGCAATCAGCCAAAGTCTGGCCCTGCAAACCGTACAGTTGCCTTTCACAGTCACATTTTGAATTTGTATTAGAAGGCCGTTGATTTAACCCTAGGTCCTCGGCATAATCTTTAACACAACTTTAAAAATAATTATTGTCTAAGGCTTTTATTGCTGTGAAAAGGCACCATGACCGTAGCAACTCTTATAAGGAAAACATTTCCTTGGTGCTGGCTTACAGGTTCAGAAGCCCATTATTGTAGTGGAGGGAAACATGTTGTGACACAAAGGAGGACTTGGTGCTGGAGTAGGAGCCAACAGTTCTGCATCCAGATCATCAGGCAGCAAGGACAGAGTGACCTGGCCCTTGCTTCAACTTCTAAAACAGCAAAGGCCATCCCCGGTAACACATTTCCTCCACCAAGGCCACACCCCCAATGCTGTCACTCTCTGTGAGTTTATCGAGACCATTTTCATTCAAACCACCACATAGACCTTCGCTAATTTTGGACCCCAATATTTCTTCTATGTTGATTGGAACCTAGAAAGGGTGTCAAGTGATGACTTGAGAATACAGCACTCCAATGAGAACCTCCAAGATAGTCTTTGGAATTTACAAACGCCTATAAGAATCCTTGTCCACTTTCTTCTATGTAGTAACCCAAATCTAAGCAGGCAGTGTTATGACTTTTACCTGTGAATACTATGCACATTTAGGTAGCTGCTGAACTGTAATGCAGGGATTCAGAACGCAGATCTTAAGACTCCCAATACTTTGCTCTTTACCTGTACATAACCCAGCAAACACAGAGCCAGGGGTCCTTCCCCTGAAAACAGTTTGTGACCCTCCGGCCCATGCAAACATCAGGAGCTGATGAGAACCTGACTCACTTCCAAGAAAGCTTTTAAAGAGGCCTCCTCTAAGGAGTTCTCTTTTCCTGACACTTAGATAAACAGCCCCCCACCCACCCCCACCATCCCAATGACTAACTAGTGGACTCTAAATGGAGAGTTAAATCACAAAAAAATACACAGAAGTAAAAGTTAAAGAGAAAGGGTAAATAAGGCCCCTACGTATGAATTCCCAATTGTAGACTGTTCTGTCTTCACAATCATGGCAACCCGAAAAGTTAATATGCTTACAGTTTCAGAACTCCATTTGGCTCCCAATAACAGACCATAGATGGTGTCTGTGAACTTTCTGGACCATACGAAAACGTTAACATTAGATGAAAGTGAGAGAGAGTGAGAGCAACAGAAGAAGAGGGAGACAGAGAGAGAGAGAGAGGGAGAGGGAGGGAGAAGGCAAAGGAGGGGTGGGAGAGGAGAGGATAAATCAACTAATTCTTCTCTAACCATATAAAACAGCAGGGTCATTCCTACCGCATCTGAAGGTAACTGGGCAATGGACTCTCCTGATAACAGGTCCACTCTTTAACATTCCCTTTGTTATGGATTTATCTAACTTCCAGCTTTGCTGTGACATAGCATTCCACATCTTTATCAACTCAGGCCAATCATCCAGGGCTCTCTCTGCCTCTTCTCAGTCACATCTGCCCAACGCTCTCTTCTGGGCTCTGAGAGAACGGTTTTGTCTTTTTGTTGGTTTGTTTGTTTTGTTTTGTTTGTTTGTTTTTGGTGTTGTTTTTGTTTTTGTTTTTTGTTTTGTTTTGTTTGCTTGGACGGTTTCTTAGGCTGCCTCAAGAAGAGACAAAAGGTACTCGATTGTGATTTAAGCTAGAAGGATTGGCCAAAGGGATCTGAAACAGGGAGTTGACTTACAACTAAAAATATATATTCTGAAGACTGGGAAGTGGATGTTCAAATACTGATTTATGATCCCTGCTGCACAGATGCTTTGAGAATATTATTTACTGGGTAAACCTCAGTTCTTCGCTTGTGAAAAATGGAGAAAATATTTGTTTCTCTTGTAGCTACGAGATCAAATTATACACGGAAGGTGAATCCACCTACAAGTGCACTTTCCAAATCTTAATTTCTTCCTTTCCTGCTTTGTACGGTACGTCTTAGCCATGTCTCATTCATGTAGCCTCTCACCGACAGGTTTTGAAACTTTTTAAAGGAAAGCTTCGTATTTTGTATGTCTTTGTGTTTTCCTAAATGTTGGACAATAATTTGCATAATGTAAATGACCTATAGCATTTATTAAAATGTAAAAGGAACCCACATGTCATGCCCTCAATGTAGGGCTGGTCTAAATATTCAGCTAGATGATCACCTTTCAAAAACAAAGGAGACGCTCTGATCCTTTTGTGACAGGCAGGTGACTTGAACCACAGTGATGGACTCATGATACTTCAGCATCATAAAACACAACCATCGAGCCCTGGTTGGGACCAGTAGTGTGGGCGAAAACAGCCAGAAGGTACTGGCCGTATTCAATCTTCTTGTCAGTTTCTACCCAACCAAGGGAGGGGTAACAACAGGAAGGTGGTTTGTAGGGTGGAAAACCATGAGTCAGGAGAGAAGCTTTTTTTTTTTTTTTTTTCCGGAGCTGAGGACCGAACCCAGGGCCTCGAGCTTGCTAGGCAAGTGCTCTACAGGAGAGAAGCTTTTAAAACATGCTAAATTATTTTATTCAGTACTTAGCTGGGAGAAAGAAAATAACTACTTTTAGACATACATCTTCCAAGGAAGATATTTTGAATTAGAAGCACTTCCTTTGCAACAAAATATGGCTAAAAACTCCATTGCAGAAGAGACCATACCATCTGTTTTTAATGATGGTCAACATGAGGATAATATTTCTAAAATGTATATCCAGCAGATTGTCCACGGCCTAAACGAAAGCACCAGATTTTGATATAAAACTTTATCAGCATGGGCATTCATAAACATGAAAGTGCTTTTTACTAGAAGAGTAATCAAGGAAGTTATATTTTATCCAAGCAGAAATAATATGTGTACCTTCTTTTCAATTTAATTGCCAATGAAATGGACTTCATTATTAAGTTTGTGAGTTCCTTTTCTTTCCTTTCCTTTTTTTTTTTTAATCTTTTTTGAAAGGGTCATATGACCTCTTCATGTCCCCCTGATGGTTCTGAAAAAAATCAGTCGCTACAATACCGTGCAAAGTCCCCACTAAAGAAAGGTTTTTTATGAGTGTGTGTGTGTGTGTGTGTGTGTGGGTGTATGTGTGTGTGTAACAGAGAGAGAGAGTACGCAAGAGAGCACAAGAGGGGGGTGGGGTAAAAAAAAAAGAGAGCAGAAGAAAACTACAGCGAGAAAGAGCGAGAGAGAGCGAAAGCGAGAGCGAGAGCGAGAGCGAGAGCGAGAGCGAGAGAGAGAGAGAGAGCGCTGGATGAAAGCATGGACACACACACACACACACACACACACGCGCGCGCGCGCGCGCGCGCGCGCGCCCGCCACAGTGAAGTCATGGAGGTCAGAGGGCAACTTGTAGGACTCAGTTCTCTCCCACCATGTAGGTCCCACAGATTGAGCTCGGGTCAGAGGCTTGCACAGAAAGCCCTTTCACCTGCCGAACCATCTGACTGGCCCTGAAGACAAGTCTTTCAGATAACCCGGCCTACTTGAGAGCCAGCCATAGTAAGCGTCTCGGTTCTACAGGAAACCTCCCCACGTGTGCCTGGCGCACTGAGGAAAGCCTACACTTTGTGAGCAACCTCCCTTAAGTCTGATCTGAAAGTGCTCTCTTCCTGATTTTATCAATAAGCTCACTATGCGACTTAAAAATTTCCACTGCTCTAGGAAAACTTCTGTTTCCTTTTATGCCCAGATTTAGCAGGTTTTTCAAAGCCCTTCTTATTAAGAAAAAGTTGTGGCTGGAAAAATGGATAAGTAGTTACAACTATTCCAGGAAGCTATAAATATTCTAGTTCAAGGCATTTAAGAAATTATCCTCTACTTTATTGTCTCCCAGGGCCCACCTCCAAACGGGTGCTGCCCTCCCAAAGTGAAGTGGATGGTCCTAAATGATCATAGGTGGGTTTTAAAAAATAAACACAAAATTAGTTTCACACCTACTTAGACAGCTTAGAATTTTAATGTGTGAAGTATGCCAGGACTCCGTAGTGAAATAAAGCTTTGCATTCAAACTGATGTCAGCCAATCAGAACGCCGTCGAGAGCACGGCCCATTTCATAATTAAGGAGACCTCCTCCAAGTTCTAGATTTTACTCGTTAATGAATAAAGCATTACCTGACCCACTTTCGCCATTTATTCACAAGAACCTTGTTTTCAAAAATGTGTTTAAGTAGCATGAAGGCCCCAATTTATGCCCACCAAATCCAGGAAATTCGACGTTGATCCTCCGGACTGTTTGTGTCTCGTTCTGAGGCAAACATTCTATGTAAAACACGCTCTGTTCAGGGATAACACCGAGGAGAGAGACTGGTCAGTTTTTCAGCGCAGTCGATGTTTTCTCTTTCAGTAATATACATTTTGATAGATTTCTGTTTCTGCTACTGCGTTTTCATCCATGTTGGGTTTTTTGTTTGTTTGTTTGTTTGTTTCCATTGTTAGCGATACCATTCTCTACCCGTGGTGATACTGTTTCCCACCAACAATGGTCAGTACAGCAGCAAGTCTGATTGACCCAGGCTCCTATGGAGATGAGAACATTTACAGGGCTCACATCATAGGGTATAGTGACAACTAAAAACATTCCTTTTCTTCTTCTTTTTCCCAAACTCCTTCCCTGGGTTATCAGATATTGAAGAAAGTTTCTTTCTGAAAATAAGATTAAAACATTTGGAATACAGTCCATGAGACCAAAATTCATGTTTCTCCGGGTAGAAATATACCAAGTGCTTCTCTGACTGCCCAACACAAATCTCAATTACTACTCACAGCCTGCCTGCTTCACCAGGTTCTCACTCCATTGATGCCTCAATCTCCCCAAGTGGAAGAAAGACATTTGTGAGGGAAGATCCAGGTTCCAGACATCCTCCACTTCTGAAACTGTGTTTTTGTGACCTCCCAAGTACACAATGATTTTCCAGCTCTGAGTCACAAGAACATTCTTCAGTTTCATCTCTGCTAATTAACACAGTGTGACTCCTGATTAGTTCAAATCCAAGCCTTGTCAAATGCCCTATCTGAGATCCAGAGCAGGATAGTACATCTGTGAGCTTCTTCAGTTTCTTTACTGCTAGAATGTAGATCCTTGTGGGATGTGACATTGCAAAACCTTCTCAAGGCTGTCACAGAAAGAATACACGAGAAAGCTCACTATGATGTCTGGTGTGGGGGTGGGGGGAGTCAGTTCTCTCTTTAAACCTGCATGGATTCTGAAGATTGAACTTGGGTGATCAGGTTGCTTGCATGACAAGGTGCCTTATCCACTGACTACCTCACCATCCCAATAAAAGATATTTCTAGCTAATTTTTGTTCTATGAAGTTCTCTCCTTCCCCAGTCAGAATCATGAACTGCTTGAGGTTAAGACTGGTGGATATGTTCTGATCCTGCCTTATGTTAATTATTTCAGTGTCATAGAAACAATTGGGGATTTGACAATATTTTGATCTCATGATTTTTACCACTTTGATTCTGGCGTTTTTCAGTCATTCTGCGTTCTGCATCTAGCTTTCCTGTGAAGGTTTGAGTCTGCCGATTAAACCCTTAAAACTGTGTGAAGATGATACAGGCCAATGTTCCAGATGATTCACAGTTTGACTGCCATGTCGACGATGTTACACCAGCCTGAAGACAACCGTCAATGACTCTGACCTTCTTAAAGTGTCTGAGAATAGGCTGACCCGAGATGAAGTTCAAGTCAGATTTCTGGGAAGCCCACATCTTCCTCCATTTTGCTTAGCACGCCGACACATGGGAGTGCATTCAAAAGAGAGAAGGAGAAATGGATAAAGACCAGGAAGATGAAAATACGGAAAGGAAGAACAAAGAAAAGAAAATGTTAGGGATAAAAGCAAAAGGTGAGAGCAAGGGGATATGGGGAGATCAACGAGGACAGAAAAAGGAGACACTTTGGAGGGGAGAGCAGGGAGCTCATGGGGAAGCTTAGTGAGGCAAGGGTCCGAAGAAGCTCCACGGCATCTCCCCCTCTACCCTGGACCCAGAGAACAGCAGCACGATGCCTGCCGATGACTTGAGGTGGGTTCCACTCCACAGCTAAGATGTGCTTGCCGGCCTTCTTGCGTTATTGTGTGTATTTGATGACGGAGATTCCTGTTGTAGAATAGTAGATGGGTTCCCAGGCTCATAGAACACATTAGATCACGTTTTGCCCGTCCCGCGTCTCTTCTGCAGGGCCCTCTTCCCGATTCTGAGGAGAACGTGTGGGAAACACGTGTGGCTTAAAGACCTTTCATTCCCACCAGGTGCCTCTTTTTCTGTCTGCACATCAGACAGCTCTAAGGTCATAAGAAGTCTTAAAGGTACTGAAGAAAAACAAGAAAGCCCAAGTCTCTCAGAGTCACACAGGGCTGTAGTAAATTTCTGGCTGAGCTTCCAGAAGAATCATTATTACTTCATAAGGAACATTCAGCAGGCCGCCCTGACATCTGGGATGCTGAACGGCTTGCCTTTGGGTTGATTTACAAATACACTGCTCTCATGTAAACCAGGGCCCCGCTGGGGAAGCCAATCAGACACCCAGCTTAAAACTCAGCAAGTCATATGAATGGCTTTCTGTGAGGTTGAGGTAAAGGCTGGACTTTAGAAATTATCCAAACTTTCAGGCAGAGCTGGGTATGCAGAATTTGATTAACACACCAATGTCCAATTTCACCTAAACATTTTCGGATTAACCTGTAACTCCGCCTCTACAATGCATCCAGTGGCAACAGGAATGTTCTCTGAGAGTAAAAATTAGTTCTGTCTGGGAAACGTTAGCGAGGAGGCCGGCGAGAGGTAGTATGCAAAGTAGACAGCTGCCGTGACACCACAAGCGTGGGGTATTTTTTGCTTTGCTTTCTTTTGAGTTTTGGGGGGGAGGGTCTTTGTTTTCTTTTTAAAAAGTCTAACTGCAAATGTAATCGGCGAGCAGAGTGCTAACCCCCGGCCGGAGAGGAGCTCGGATTTACTGGAAAGCCTCAGCTCCCACAAGGGAAGAAATCATTTCCTGTGAATTCTAAGTCATACAGGTCACTGAAGCAGTGCCGTTTCCTCTTACTGAACACATCCATGACTATCTCTTCAAGGACCACGTTCCTCTGCTGTGCACCCTGGCTATTTTCCACAGAAGCAGAAAGCAGGAGAGTTTTGGGCCTGGGGCCTGGGCCAAGAGCTTTTCACTCTTGCAAAACGTATTAGCCTCTAGAATTCCAGTGCTGTGCGAAAACAGATACTTGAAATTTTAAGTCAGTCTCTTGTGAAACACGCAGCTGTGTCATAATTCAGGTCATGCCCTATCAGAAGATGGGAAAACTGAAATCTACAAGGATTAGAAGAGGTGATATTTACATAACCCTGACCGCATGTTTTAATTGCGTGGCAATGGCACTTGGTCATCCTGAAATCAGGTCTATGTGAGGCAGCGTGGGGCTCTCGAGTCAGAAGGCTTAAGTTTGATTTTACAGCTTCTACCTGTGTGAATGAGGATGTGTTTCCGGACTTCTGGGAGACTTGGTTTTCTCATTCGTATAACGGAAATTAAAAGACGCTGAAACAAGTATCCTGCTCCATGAGGATTCAGTGATATGAGGCATATAAGTTCACCAGAGGGGCTGGGAAGGTAACTCAGTTCATGAATGCTTGATACAAAACCATGAGGACCCGAGCTCTGCCTGAGCCTTGGTTAAAAGAAAGTTGTCATGGTGCTATGCTCTTGCAATACCAGTTCTAGGAGGCAGAGACCATCAAATAAAGCCCTGGTGAGTCCAATAAAGAGTGACATTGAAAGTTATGCATTGGCAAACACACACACACACACACACACACACACACACACACACACACACACACACACGTGTTCTGATCTCTCCTTACTGTGTTGATTAAAGAATGTGAATTGTTTTCTCTAGAACCAGGGGACTGTGCTAAATAGATATTAACTTTGGAAAACTTTGGAAAAGTTCGAAGGGTTTTGTTGATGTTGTTTTGTGTTGTTGTTCTGAGTTTGTTTGATTGATTTTTATGTTCAAATCTGCCTTGTACTTGCACTGCCTTGCTTCAGTGTTCTTCCTTCCAGTCCTACTAGGCCCATGGCTGTTCAGTCTCCTCACAGGATTCTGTCCTGACTGTTTTTCAAGCACTGGTCTTCTTCCAGAGTTCTGAGCAACGTATTTATTACAAGCTAGTTAATTCAACACTCTCTGTTTCTTGATGAACATATTGAATTTATGGTCTGTAAGGAAACATTAATTAGATAGTCATGCTTTATGTATTCTTAAGCTAAATTGTGAGTTCTTTGACAACAAAAATAATTACATGTGCCCTTTTCTCATACTTCTCACCAAAGACGAACTCAAAAAAAAAAAAACCCCAATTTATTAGGTTGCTATTTGATTGTAAATTTATCCCAGTCATTACGTATATTAACCATCTGAACAGAAGGTCCACAGGGGAAGCTGTGACCATTTCTCTCAGGATCACCTCTTGTCTTTAGCTACTACCTACGACTGTCCTAGGGTCACCAAAAGTGGGACACCAATGTGTCTGCCACTCCCTACAACTCAACTGGTGCTTCTTTCCTCTCAGTCATGGCATCCAGTCGCTTCAGTGTGGGGTTTCTATCACCAAGACAAGAAAAAGCCAGAGGAGAAGTGTGGCAAAGAAATGGATGTTTTGCTCTACCTCAAAGATTAATGACATATCACATCTGTAAAGCTAATAGAATCAAGGCGCACCAGTAGGTCCAAGAGTGCATTTATACTAACATGGAGTATCATGTACTCTAGACGGGAAAAGCCAGGAGAGTGTTTCCTTACTCTCCAGGAAGCCCAGCATTTAGAAGGCAGAGGTAGGAGAATCACTGTTAATAAAAGACCAGCTGGGTCTACATAGTGAGTCCCAGGCCAGCCAGAATTTCATTCATATCTCAAAAACAAATTTCCATTATACAGAGGTAAAAGCAGTTAACACTACAGATACTTCCAATGTTTCAAAGAAGAAATATTTCCTGTTTATTGCTTCCTCATAATCGAAGCAGTGCAGTTGGGCAATATGTTCATATTGATAGCAAATTGTGATTATTCTGTAATAGTCTTCAGTACTACTTTTAAGGAAATTAATTTATAAATACTTTACTCAATATGATTGTAGTGTTGCACATTTTTCTATTATCTCACTGTATGGATAAACTTTTATTAAGACTTTCACTTTATATTACTGTCAATAACTTATTTATTTATTTAGTCTCTCTCTCTCTTTCTCTGTGTGTGTGTGTGTGTTGTGTTGTGTGTGTTGTGTGTGTGTGTGTGTGTGTGTGTGTGTGTGTGTGTTTTCCCATCTTGAAGGCAGACTAATTTCTTGTCTTCTCCCTCCCTCTCTCAGGCTGGACTTCTCTTGTCTCTGATACTATGTTGCATGCCCCATATTATTTCTGGGCAATTTTTCTCTCTCTACCTCTCACCTCAGGAATGCTGGAATCACAAATGCTCGCCACATCTGCCTTTTTATACAGCCAGGGAATGAAACTCAGGTCGTCAGTTTTATGAAGCTAGCACCTTTACCTGCTGAACTATCACTCTCACACCATTACCAGCAATTCTAAAGTATAAACCTATGTCTAAAATTTTGTTCATCGCTCAGTATATCTTTAAGGGAAAGTGGTGCGTCTCAGGCATCATCTATCTGAGCTTCCAGCTCTGTATCGTTTGTCTCTGTTCTTAGTGCCCAGTGTTTTCTATTTCACTCTCCTCTCATTCTTCTGTGGCCCAGGAGATGGAGGTCATTTTGCCTGTGGTTGGGTTCAGCTACCCAGACACAATAACAACCAAGGGGTGCAAAGAAGTGATGTTGGGGCCCATATTGCCTTGTCTCCTTTGGAAGGTTTGTCATGGGAGGCTGGCGTCCCTCCACTGTGTATTCCAGGTGCTGTCAGACCATCTTCAAGCATCTCTTCTTCCTTTCAGTCGATAGATTCTAGAGATGGTTTCCCATCATTGCAAACCATGTTTGGCTTAGTGACAGGATCCATCGTTAGGTAGTAACAGGGTTGTATGCTGTCTGTCATGGTTTCTCTACTCTCTGTTCAAATTTTTGCAAGTATTCTGGTCATTAGAAAGCACTCGCTGTTCTCCCAGACGACCCAAGTTCTGTCCTCAGCATTCACATCAGGCGGCTCACGACTGCCTGCAAGTCCAGCTCCATGGGGTCTAATGGGCTCTCTGGCCACACACATGGCATGTGAATACCGTCAGTGTGAAGCTCTGCTGATCGAGCCATCACTGGCACAGCCACAATCCTCCCATGAGCTGTCATTACTTACTGTCAACGTGTTCTTTCCAGCCTCAGAAAACGATCCGTGTCACATCTGTCCTCTGTAATGGGACAACAATATACCCATTAAATCTGAAGCTCATGCTTGAGGATTTGCCTACCTTGGCCTCTCAGTAGCGACTGATCTAGTGAGGGAATGGATTCTTTCTCCTTTGTTTCTCATGGCCCATCTCTTCTGGTCTTCCATACATCCCTAATCTCTAACACTCATGTTGCAATAGCACCAGCTGGTGGGCTTCTTCTTTCTCCATTGATACTTTGTCATGATTTGTTTTTGGTGAATCGTTTTAACACCATCTCTAAGAAATGGGTAATTTTCTAGTTCATTCCATTTGCCTATGAATTTCATGAAGTCATTGTTTTTGATAGCTGAGTAGCACTCCATTGTGTAGATGTACCACATTTTTTAAATCCATTCCTCTGTTGAAGGGCATCTGGGTTCTTTCCAGCTTCTGGTTATTATAAATAAGGCTGCTATGAACATAGTGGAGCATGTGTCTTTGTTATATGTTGGAGCATCTTTTGGGTATATGCCCAAGAGAGGTATAGCTGGGTCCTCAGGTAGTGGAATGTCCAATCTTCTAAGGAACCTCCAGACTGATTTCCAAAGAGGTTGTACCAGTTTGCAATCCCACCAACAATGGAGGAGTGTTCCTCTTTCTCCACATCCTGGCCAGCATCTGCTGTCACCTGAGTTTTTTATCTTAGCCATTTTGACTGGTGTGAGGTGGAATCTCAGGGCTGTTTTGATTTACATTTCCCTGATGACTAAGGATGTTGACATTTCTTTAGGTGCTTTTTGGCCATTCGATAATCCTCAGCTGAGAATGTTTTGTTTAGCTCTGTACCCCAATGAAATGAACTAGAAAATATCATCCTGAGTGAGATAACTTAATTGCAGAAAAACACACTTGCTATGCACTCATTGATAAGTGGATATTAGCCAAAAAGCTCGAATTACCCAAGATGCAATCCATAGACTACAGGAAGCTCAAGAAGAAGGATGACCAAAATGTGGATGCTCCCACTCCTTCTTAAAAGGGAAAAAAAATATCCATAGGTGGGGATATGGAAGCAAAGTTTAGAGCAGCAACTCAGGGAACAGCCATTCAGACCCTGTCCCACATGTGGCCCATATAATATAATATAATATAATATATATATATATATATATATATATATATATATATATACACATACAGCCACCAAAACTAGATAAGATTGACGAAGCTAAAAAATGCATGCTGAAAGGGACCGGATATAGATCTCTCCTGAGAGACACATCCAGAGCATGTCCAATATAGAGGTCAATGCTAGCAGCAAACCACCGAACTGAGAACAGGACCCCCTTGGAGGGAATTAGAGAACAATTAGGGATTGAAAGAGTTGAAGAAGCTTGCAACCCCATAAAAACAACAATGCCAACCAACCAGAGCTTACAGGGACTAAACCACTACCCAAATTCTATACATGGACTCACCCAGGGCTCCAACTGCATAGATAGCAGAGGATAGCCTTGTTGGGGCACCAGTGGAAGGGGAAGCCCTTGGTCCTGCCAAGGTTGGACCCCCAGTGCAGGGGAATATGGGGGGGCAGTAAGGGGGATGTATGGGGAGAATACCCGTATGGGGGAGGGGGAGAGGATGGGGGTTTATGGACAGAAAATCGAGAAGGGGAATAACATTTGAAATGTACGTAAAGAAATATATCTAATAAAAATTAAAAAAAGAAATGGGTAATTTTTCTATCTCTGCATCCCTCCTCACTTTCAAATGTATTCATTCAATTTGTACTTATATTCAAGTTTTAAAACCAACTTCTTAGTCAATGCAATACTCTTGAAATAGAAATTGTATTGACTTGGCTTACCAAGTCAAAAATTTGGAGCCTCTTTCTGTCTGTGGATTCTGAGGACTCCATCATTGAATTGTTCAGAAATTGCTTTCAACGCCTTTTTCGATTGTCATTTCTTCCGGGGACAGGGTGAAATGCTTCTTAATCAGTTTTAATATTTTCACGTTTTTGCCTCTTCTCCTTCTGAAGGACTTTTCTTCTTAGACAAGTTAAATTATGCTGCCCACCTCTTCAACAGGTTCCTGGCTTCAAGTCTCATTAAGAATAATGACAGTATCTGTCCCATGGCCTGCAAGTCCCCATGTTCTTATCTCTGGCTACCTCTCTCTTCTCTCACAGAGTGTCTTTGCTGGTGCTTATGCACACAAATTGTCAAGTATCCTCTCTATTCTCCTTGGAATTATTGTATTTTTAGTCCCTTCTTCTTGGAATCTGTTTGGAATGTTCTGCTAGGTACTACAGCAATTGTCTTCTAGTAATAGTTAACTCTTTCCTTAAGTATTGTGAGAAGAGAGGGGCTTTCTCTAAAGACCTCGTCTTAAAAACCCAAACCAGTCCTGCCTGCCACTCACTCAATCTTTTCCTGTTTTTTATAGCTGCAATCACCACCTGATATATTTTATGTACATTTTCTGTATTTTTATAGCTTTTTCCAGGTCCTAAGATTGAGCTCATTGAGAGCAGAGATATTTGAGTTTCTTGCTAAATCCTCAGTACTTGAAAACTGTGTCTGACACAATAGTAGGCACCAGAGAAATACATAAAGGAATTAAAAGATATATACTTTCTATTTTTCCTCTTAGTCAACATGTACGTTTTAAAACATATATAACTTAAAAGATATTGGTTAATGTAACGTCAATGATTCTCTGGAAACCTTCACGAATTAGTATATGACCAATCCTGTTTCATTTTTCAAGCCTTCACGAATTAGTATATGACCAATCCTGTTTCATACTTCCCCTCGCTACCTCCTATTATGTAATTTTATAGCAGGCCCCAGAAGTCATTTCATCTAGAAATGGTATGTATATTGGTAATTATCCTCTAAACTTTTATATAAACTATATTAACACGGTATTAAAACGTCCATTTCCATACCATTTCCTCCAACAGGTAAAAATGATCATACAAAAATAATCTTTGCCAATATTTGTTTTGTGTGTGAAAAATTACCACAACTTTCAACTTGAACTGAAAGGAAAGTTCTAGAAACCGAGGATGTTTTCCTATTTAGTTCTGAATGTCTCACAATTCCAAAAAACTCATAGTCAAGAATTATTAAATTTTATTCTGCTTTCTCCTTTAAATGTTAGTGATAAAATTATGCATATTAACCTGTAAGATCTGAGCCTCATCTTAATCATCGTAGCATACCACTATAGGGAACATGAACAACCACCAAGATGGCCTACCCTCCCCCACCCTTCTGTTCATTTTAATTGGATGAAGTGAGACAGTAGAGTTCACAGAGAACTAGCTAAGGGAAAATAAGTTGTGTGTCCTTTGGCAGTATGCCACAGCAGATAACCGTATATAACAAATAGAAAACCTTACATATTAAAACAAACAAAACAAACAAACACACAAATGAAACAGTTCTAGAAGTTAGGTCCAATCTTAAAGGCACTCATCAATTCTGAAAGCAGGGAAACTGCTCAGGTGCCCCAGGGCCTCTTTTCTACAGGACTGGAGACAGACTCCACCCTGACAGGACTGGGTGGGTCTGTTCAGGGGAAGCTCAAGTTGGTAGTTCTGGCAGCCACACAGAACATTTCTGTGACTCCTGTGACTCCCTTAGACCTTAGCATATTAAACATCGCACCACTTGGAACGGGATGGGGAGGTGTTTGGGAAAGGACATATTGTCTACAAATTGAGATTCTTTCCCACCCCTTACATTGATGTCTTGTCTTGGAAAGAACCCATTAACAAAAACAGAAAGGTGTCAGGATGATGGGGAGATGGAGACAGAAAAGAGAAGGAAAGAGGGGAGGGAGGGAGGGAAGAAGGAAGGAAGGGAGAACAGACAGATACATGTACTGGAAACTCAACTCTGACATTTTAAATGATAAATCTGGCACTAGGCACATCTGTAAAACATGAAAAGAAGACTGAATTTAGGCAGAAGCTGAGAACTTGTTCTCCTTGCCTTTCCTCTGCCTTCTTCACCCAGGGAGCTTGGAGAGACTCAGTCACCTCCTTTTCTTCCCTCCTAGGAGTCTTATGGTCAGCTTTCCAATAACTGCACAATTAAAAAAAAATCAAGAACCCACTTTTTTGTTATTTGCTTGAGATTTATTTGACTAGATTTGCGGGTAGAAGTAGAGTTCTTCTCTTCCCTGAAGTATTGGTAAAATCCAAATGCTCAGCACACTCTAGATGTGGTCCACGTGAGCCCGTGCACACATTCAGTGTGGCTGAAGGAAGAAAGTGGAGACCTGAGGGAAGGAGGCCTTCTTTGGATGCCCCTCTGTGCTGTCTTGGAGGGTACCCTGTGTTTCTAGGTATCCATCTATGGCTTTTGCCTTCTACAGTCTTGAGAGACAGATCCAAAGAAATTCCTGCTCAATCCAGAGTCCCCAAGAATGGTTTAAGAACAGCTGCCATCTATAGTTTATAAACCAACCTTCTGGGGGGCCTGTCTAGAAGACTCCAGGCATATCACTCTAAATACCGGCCAAAACGAAGTATTGTTGACCCTTGTTTCAGCATGCTGAACTCAAATATGAGGAATGCCGTTCCGCTCATTACCTCCATTCTACTTTGCTTTTCTACTGCTG
This sequence comes from Rattus rattus, assembly GCF_011064425.1. Classification (NCBI taxonomy): domain Eukaryota; kingdom Metazoa; phylum Chordata; class Mammalia; order Rodentia; family Muridae; genus Rattus; species Rattus rattus. The sequence continues at coordinate 19,412,575 of NC_046165.1, forward strand.
TGTATAAAACACCAAAAACAACTGGAAAGGAAATAGTTTATCTCACCTTGCAAGCTACAGTCTGTCATTAAGGGAAGTCAGGGCAGAGCTCAAGCAGGAACACAGAGGAAGAGCGGAAGTGAGGGCCACGGAGTAATGCTGTTTACTGGTTCCAGATTTATCAGCCCAAAACAAAATAAGAGTTCACTTTGTATCTTCCCACATGACCCTAGCTTGTGTAGAGTAGACAAAAAAAAAAAACATAAAAAAACAAACAAGCATGAACTTGACTGAAAAGGAGCTAAGATCCTGAGGCAGGAGCATACCATCTCTCAATCACAACATAAACCACTGGGACTGTGTATGCCTAAGCCCAATATGGCCTCAAAAGAGATGGGTGATAAGAATAGACAAGAAGACAAAAAAGAAAAACAGAGAAGGGAATATGACAGGGAAGGAGAGAGAAACAAGAGATGGGAAAGCCAAGAAATATCTTGCTTATATCATGTGATTCTCACTGTCATTACAAAATATGTCAGCCAGGCATGGTGGCACAAACCTTTAAACCCAGAACTTCGGAGGTAAAGGCAGGCTGGTCCACAAGGTGAGTTCCAGGACAGCCAGGTCTACACAGAGAAACCCTGTCTCGAGAAAACCAAAAACAAACCAAAAGAAAACGAAAGACAAACACAAGAACTGAAGACATCAACTAACACAAAAAGGTGCTTCTGATGCAGTGACTTGACAGAAATAGAAAGACTTATGTATAAGCCTTGCATGGCAGTTAGTTGTGTTTCTAGAAATCAGAAATAATTTTATTTCCTTGATTTACGTAATATCATATTCTGAGTATTCTGGAGAAGCTTCCTACTTAAGAGATCTATGTTTGGACTACATTTAAAAACAAAGCTCCTCTAGAGATGAGAACATTTTGCATATTTGTTTTATTAGCAGGGTGTTCCCTTTCACAAGTTAGATTAAAAATGACAATAAAAAGTAAATCAGTACAAAAGTCCAAACAGATGGTTGCATTCACTCTTCCAGTAGCCTGATGGAGGAGCACTGTATTGGCTGACTGGACAACAGCAGAGTTTTGCAAGGGTCTACATCATGCCTGTAACAAATGTCCCCTGACACGTAGACGTTGATACACCACCACATAAGCAAAAGATCTCATGCGCTCCCATCTCTAGCTGAGGACCTATTATTGGAATTTGGTGAGTTCTTAGGGAGGGAGAACCAGTCTCCTTTAAAGATGTGTCTGCTAGGTTGGCTGTGTTCCAGAGGAGGCTCCCAAATCTATGAGCATGTGGGCAGCACAAATTGAATTCTGTGGTTATAAAGGAAAATACAAGAGGGCACACTTGGATTAGGATGGATCTGGGAAGAGTTGTGGGGAAAAAGTGGGGATTAAATATGATCAAAGTACATCATATGCATGTTTGAAGTCTTACATTTTAAACAGGAATTTTGGACCCAGGGATGAAAACCATTGTGGAGTTTTCTAGAGCTGTCTATTAACGTTTTCTTGTTTAGTATTGTAGCCATGAATCACATGTGATCATTTGAATTTTAAGTTAAGTTAATTGAAATTAAAAATTCAGATCCTCAATCTCTACACTGTCCGGTAAACTATTTTAACAGACAGAGCAAACCTTGAATATTCCTACCCCAATAGAAATTTGTTGGACAGTATTGATCTCCCACATGTTAGAAAAGATAGAAAACACCTATATAGAGAGACAGGGTAAGAGAGCATATGTGCAGAGAAAAGTAGACCCAAAAGGCAAAGAGAAACGGGGCTATTCACAGGCTCTAAAGTCTGCCTTTTACTGGAAAATATTAATATAAATTATTCATAAAGTTTTGCTGTCTTCTTCTTCTTCTCCTCCTCCTCCTCCTTCTCCTCCTTCTCCTCCTCCTCCCCCTCTTCCTCCTCCTCCTTCTTCTGCTCCTCTTCCTCCTCTTCCTTTTCCTCCTTCTCCTCCTCCTCCTTCTCCTCCTCCTCCTCCTCCTCCTTCTCCTTCTCCTCCTCCTCCTTCTCCTCCTCCTCCTCCTCCTCCTCCTTCTCCTCCTTCTCCTCCTTCTCCTCCTTCTCCTTCTCCTCCTTCTCCTTTTCCTCCTCCTCCTTCTCCTCCTCCTCCTCCTCCTTCTCATCCTTCTCCTCCTTCTCCTTCTCCTCCTCCTCTTCCTCCTTCCTTCTACCTACAATATGATCGTTAAACATTCACCTGTGGTTTTAAAAATATTAAGGATTTACTGAGCAGAAGTGTTCATTTTAACTTTATCTGGAAGCCTCTCTAGATTCACTTACACAGTCTGTGACTGCAGGTTCAGGGAGTAGAAGTGGGGCTTATGCATGAAATTGGTAAGAGTTTGGTTTATTTTTCTCTCTCAAGAGACAAACCAAAGTGCTTTCTATGGATTTGAGCTGCCATTACCTTGAGAAAAAAAAATGATCAGAAAATCAAAGTCATTTGATACAGAAACTGCCTCAGAATGATTTGATTTTTATTTACTACCTTTTGCTAAAACTTTTTGAAAGAGAAAGCCATGTTCTCACATCTGCTGACATAAGGTTAGGGCTCCCAGGCTTGCAAAGCAAGTGTTATCCTGACCTCAGGCAGGCACAAAACCTTTGATCTTCACCAGCCACTGTAGCTGCCTGAGATTATCTCCAATGCTAAACAGGGGAGAAATGGTGCCTGTAGCTATACTAGCCCCATAGCCTGCCCTGTGTAGTGAATGATCTGTTCCAGGGCTGGGGCTGCTGGGAAAAATGATTGAAGTCTATGGTAGCAGGGGAAGGAATGTGTATCCAAGAAAGAAAAGCCTTGTTGCTGGTAACTCTGCTGTGTAAAAGATACAGATACCCTCTCTGCCTGGTGACAGGTTGGTGATTTTAAGCTTAGTGGCAGAACCGAGAAATGCCAACACAGAGAGAATTGAAGCTAGAGGAGGTAAGGAGACTGTGAGGAGAAAAAAGGAGAAGAGAGCTAGATTCTAGGAGGGCAATGTCATCAAAGGGGAGAGTATCAAACAGACCCAAGGAAGAAGGAGTGACTGAGGAAAGATGACAATATTTTCCACCTAGAATCAAACATTGATTTATGAGATACTCAAAGTAAATATTCAATTACTGCCTTTGGAAACCATACAATACCTGCTTCCCCAACATAGCAAACGGTTCTCTTATACAAGCCTGGTGTATCCATAAGAGGGCCATACAAGTCTCCCAGAATGAATATATTCTGTATAATTTGCATAACCAATGCTCAGGTTTATAGTAAACTACATGTGTGCCCATCATAAACTGAAACCTAAAACAGTTGCTCACCCAGAGCTTGTCATTCCTTAGATTTAACGTGAAGCAAGCCAGTGAGGCGACACTAACTACAGCACAACATTACAGAGTATAATACCCTTGGAACTGCTTTGATCCTGCCAGTTATCTATCTAATCCTACTGAATTCTGACAACAACTTAAACTGCTACTACTTCCATTTCATATGTGGCACAAATGAAGACCAATTTGTTTATGGTTAACCAAAAGCAGGAAGAGGTAGAATCCATGGACGTCTATTCTTGTGGCTGAAGTAAGGAGTAAATAGCATTTATATACTAGTACTTATAGTATTTAATAAATGTATAAAGATAGCTCAAATAATACATGTTGTACGTCCAGGGCTAAGCCCATGATAGAACTATGGTTCAAAGGGGTAGAAAATGTTAGCACCAGCCTGTGTGTTGAGAGCCATCTTTCAGAAAATATGACCTTTCATAATACAGAGCTGGCCCACAGTGACCACAAAGAATGAGTTTAGGTCCCTGACCATACACATACACCTCTTGCACTTTCTGTTCCCCATCACACCCAGACAGGGACCAAGCACAACAGGAAGTTGTTGTTTTTCTTTTTGTTTTTTTTTAATAAGGCATTCCTTGGAACTTGTGAGCTAGTCATATCTAGGACAATGGTCTCTAGGATTCAGACTCCAGAACCTGAGAAAGTAGCAAACATATAAGATAGCAGGGGCATCTGAGGGATGTGTAGACTTCTCAAGGTTACAGTGTTAGGGGTGTGGCATGGGTCTGTCAAGACAGCAAAAAAGTCAGATGGTGTCCACATCCAGGGTCAGGTTTGCAAAGAGGCAAAGAGTTTACTCAGGCTTGAAGTAGATGAAGTTATGGGTTCTGTTTGCTGAACTTACAGTCCAGAAATGTAGATCGAGTCAGTTTTACTATACAGCTTATTTTGAGAACAAAAATTTACTTCTATGCTGGGGAACCATTCAAACATAGCCTACCCTTCCCATGTTTTCCTATGTTCATTTTGTTGGAGAAAAAAAATAAGATGAATGTGGGAAATTACAAAGCAGTGATTCTCTCAAAAGCCAAGGACACAAGGAAGAAGTGAGTATACAAGACTCTGGAGGCTGAGTCTAAACTTCATGGCACTGGAGTTTGCCCAAGTCATCTCTACAGGCTCCAATCTGTCAGCTCTCAAGGGTGCTAGGCACCCTTACAGTTCTCTCACTTTCCCTCTTCATGAGTGTTTTATGGGGGTGAGTGGGTTCTCCCTACTTGATCAGTAGAAAGATCTTGTAAGAGATTCTGAAATAAACCAGGGTCCACTCTCCCAACTAGCAGGCGATGAGAGGAGCGTTGCTTAAAGCTCTTCTGCGTGGTCCAGGCCAAAGATTCCTCATGTGCAATTGTGAATTGGCAGTGCCCCCATCACAGCATCCTTAGAGTCTTTGTACACCTAGGACAATTGATTACATGTTCTGGAAAGTGAGATATATCAGATTTTAGGGATTGTTATTTGTTGTGATGATTTTATATGAAAATTCTCATTAGTTTCTTGCTTTTATTTTTTTTCTTAACATTTTTACTTACTAAACAAAAAATGGTTTTGGAGTCAATTTTTAAAGAGCTGATAGATTATGTATTTCCCAAAACTTGGAGTTCTTTCTCCAAGTATGCCCTCCTATTTGCCATCCCCCACAGCAATAAGCTAGCCCTGTACTAGATTGTTGGGGTTTTGAACATTTATTTGTTTTGTTATTTTATGTGCGTGAGTAACATGAGTGTCTTTCCTGCATGCATGTGTGCATCACATTTGTGTCCCATGCCCATCAAGGTCAGAAAAGGATACCAGATGCTCTGGGCCTAGAGTTACAGACAGACAGGAGCGGCCATGTGAATGCTGGAAATTGGACCTGGATCCTCTGCAAGAGAATAAGTTGTCTAAACCACTGAGTCATTTCTTCGGCCCCTCTGCTATATTCTTGACTGTGGCATTTGGCAAATGTGCCAAGAGAGTTGTCCCTGCCACTGCCTGAGAAAAGATACCCCTTAGGTTGCTTATTCAAATACTCAAGATAGAAGTTTTCCTATGTCTAAAAAATTCACTTCCCATACTGTATCACTTTCCATGTTCATGTTACAGAGGACAGCTGTTTACTGTGGACACCGAGAGGGGACAGCAGATGTGTTAGATTAAAGCAGCGTCCAACTCTGTGTCCTTCTGTCTTGTCCCAAATAATGAAAAAGACCTGAAGTTTGGCAATCTCAGGAACAGAGTTTGGAAAGCGAGATTTGGTAGCAAGGTTGCTTGTTTCAGAAACCATAAGGAAGCAATTTCATTCTCACATGAAGATACCTCCATCATCTGAAACTAAAAAGGGTGATTAACTCACCCAAACTGAGTTAAAAGAAATAAAGTATTGGTCTTTACCCTTAATCAAATATCTAATTTATGCCTAGCTCTCAAGTAGATAGTTCTCAAGATATTCTGTGTGTGTGTGTGGACACACGGACACACCGGCTGTCCGTAAGAAGCTGAGAATATGTGTTTTCTTTGGGAAAAAAAACGTAAAAAAAGAAACATGAATGGAAGAAAGGAACGCAGTCATTAAACAATGTGATAAAGACTAAGGGGAATTAAATTTAATAAGGAAGGAGGCAAGGACACAGAGAAATGTGTGTCAGAGGGCTACTTTCAGAAACTTTTGGACGAAGAAAGTAATCATGAAGGCAGTGCACCCAGAGAAGGAGCACAGAAGCCTGCCTCTGGCACTGAAACACCCAGACGTAGGATGGTGGTGGAGAAAAGAAAGCAGGACCAGGGACCAAGTTCACAGAGAACTTGGATGTGAGCAAAAAACCAAAGCATTTCCTTCCCTTTTATTGGTTTCTGTTATCATACCCTCCCCCCCTCCTCCTCCCCCCTCCTCTTCCTCCTCTTCCTCCTCCTCCTCCTCCTCCTCCTCCTCCTCTTCTCCTCCTCCTCGTCCTCCTCTTCCTCTTCCTCCTCCTCCTCTTCTCCCTCTTCTTCTTCCTCCTCCTCCTCTTCCTCCCTCTTCTTCCTCTTCCTCCTCCTCCTCCTCCTTCTTCTCCTCCACCTCCTCCCCACTCCACCTCCTCCTCCTCCCCCCTCCCCCTTCTCCCCCTCCACCTCCTCTTTCTCCTCCTCCCCCCTCTCTCCTCCTCCTCCCCCTCCCCCTCCTCCTCACAATTACTTTATTTTCATTTATTTTAACAATTAATTGTTTTATTTTATGTGTATGAGTGTTTTGTCTTCGTGTATATAAGTGCACCGCACGCATGCAGTGTCTGCAGAAGTCAGAAGAGGGCATTGGATCAGTTAGAACTGGAGCTACAGATGTTTGTGAGCTGCCTTGTGGGTGATGGGAACTGGACGCAGGTTTTCTGCAAGAGCAGTCAGGGCTCCTTAACCACTAAGCTGTCTCTCCCGCTCTCAGCTCTACTTTCACTGACCTGCATGGGTTGGAGAGGAAGGAAGGAAGGAAGGAAGGAAGGAAGGAAGGAAGGAAGGAAGGAAGGAAGGAAGGAAGGAAGGAAGGAAGAGAGGGAGGGAGGAGGTGAGGGAGGGAGGGGAAAGGAAGGAGGGAGGGAGGGAGGGAGGGAGGAAGTAAAATGTATCCATTAGCCTCTAAACTCCTTGAGCAGCCATTTACAATGCATGGACTGACTCCTGGTACACAGTTGCCAGGTCCTGTTAGATGACTGCATTCTGATACACAGTTGCCAGGTCCTGTTAGATGACTGCATTCTGATACACAGTTGCCAGGTCCTGTTAGATGACTGCATTCTAATACACAGTTGCCAGGTCCTGTTAGATGACTGCATTCTGATACACAGTTGCCAGGTCCTGTTAGATGACTGCATTCTGATACACAGTTGCCAGGTCCTGTTAGATGACTGCATTCTGATACACAGTTGCCAGGTCCTGTTAGATGACTGCATTCTGATACACAGTTGCCAGGTCCTGTTAGATGACTGCATTCTGGAGGCCCTGCAGGGCTGGCAGGACACATTACAACAATCTCAGAGGATCTGCTGTTAAATGAACACTACAGGATCTACATGGGTCTTAGAGGTTTCTGGATTCCTATTGTCATTAGTGTACTGAACCACCATGGGAATTCCAGAAGAGATTTTACATTAAGGAAAGGAAATATCATTATGAAATTCATTTTGACTTGCTGTGTTGGAAGATTATATTTCTTGATACATGCCTTGTATAAATTACAAGGTTACTAATACTCAACTCACGCCTACCTCCAGCTTCACTTGTGACTCTGGATGACATAGCCTGGGGTTTTCAAAGCTCATATGATCCAACGAGATCGTGACTTATGAACACCCCCATCCTATTTACTTCTTAGCTGTCATTTTCAAAATTGTTTTTGGTTTCATGGTCTTCAATGTCTAGGATAATTGTTGGATAATTTTCCCCCTCCATCCTGGTACACTCAAAGTTCAAACTGAGTGCACCCCGTCCCCTCCTCCTCTAAGGAATAACAAGAATGCTCACGTCTTGTTTTAACAAGTGGATGATCTGCCCCAAGTTCAGAGTCAGATCTTCACACTATAAAAAGGAGGCCTTTATGTTTAACTTTCTGCCCTGTGAGAAAAGCAGGATATGTCAAGCCTCTACTTAAGTTTGTTCTTTTACCCCTATGAATCCCTCTCCTGAGCTAATTTCTTTCATAGACTCTGTAAGCCCCTTAAAGAGCCGTACTGTTCTCTGACAAGCACACTGGCATGCAGTTAATCATTAATTTTGCATAGTCCGGTGCACATGCTGTCTGCTGACCTGTGTGTTGTTTGAAACACTTCTTCCGGTTGGGATCAGTGCTGCTGTGTGAGAGTCAGTCCCAGATTTTTATTCCTGCTACCCTCAGCAGTCCAGACGGAGACTTAGAACCTACCTTTAACACATCCAAGTTTCAGAGTTCACAAGGCTTAAGCCTACATAAATACAGCAGTGTTCTTCTGATCAGCAACAGCTGCTCGGGCAGGCGCAGCGACACATCCTGGCTGAGTGTGTGTGCATCCCGGAAACAGGTGCCTGTTGTGTTGTGTGATTCCAAAAGAAAACAGAACTCGCTTCTCTATCCGATCACGTTTTATATGCAGCGTGTTTTAGAAGTAGGTAAAGGGATTCAGGAACACGGTCAAGTGAAATACTAAGACTTTATTTCATAAAGGCAATAAATATTGGACTTAAAATGTGAAAGAGATTACTTTTATAGCTGGCTAAGTGTGTAAGTCTAAAACCCCCAAGAACCACCCATCCCTGTAATAAATAGCAGCAAATTATATTACAGCATCTTTTGTTGGTCCTGGGTACCAGCTCTGGACTAGTAGAGGAAAAACTGCAATTCCTCTCTGTGTGGGTGGAGTAGAGGCCGATTTGAATGAGATCCTGTTCAAATAAGCTCCTCCGGCCTAGCTCTAGGGTGGTACACGAAGTCTGGAAAGAGTGAGCCTCTAAGCCCCCAGTGCAGAGGCAACACCTTCTGTGACCACACTGCCAGGAAGGCTCCACGGGGAGTGCCCAATAAATGTCAATGTTGTGTGGCTGTTTCAACTTCAACTTGCACGCGTTTGCTTGAAAGTTAACACTGCAGTCATACAGAAGGGGGAAAGGGACGTGTGTTGTTTCCAGACATAATTGAGATTGAACTCCGACCAATTCAGAAACAAGCGTTACTTTCCGCAGCTCCGGAGAAGCAGGCTTCCCTCTGCCAGAAGGGAAGTATTGCAACCGTCGGGAACACAAAGCGCCCTGTATGCGGTCTGCAGAGGGAAGCGGCCATGCCATTCTGCCGGCCATTCATCTTTGTGTCCTTACGCAGGAAAGGTGTGGAGAGAACTTTACTCACGCTAAGCCGTGAGCAGTGTCTGGGGCTTTGACCCCGGCTGTGCTTGAAGCACTGGTGACATAGGAAGTGGTCCAAAGATCACATCCAACCTGCTATGTGGTCCTTGGCGCTGCTGGCCTGTTCCCAAGAGGGTTGACCTGCCTTTACAGGATCTTCCTAGCCCAAGGATTCACAGTGTGGTCAGCAGTTCACTGAGGACACTAGACAGAGCCTCCAGAGACGCTCCCCAGACCCCAGCCAGAACCTATGACGAGTGAACATGTTCCACAGAGGCCTGCCATGGCTGGAAGAAACAGCCCAGATCTGAAGACCAAGCACACTTTACTGATGTAAAGGTTGACTAAAAATAAAATTCCTTTGCTCTTTCTTTTTTCCATTATACGTGGTTCGCATTTCATCTCTTGCAGCCGAACTGAGATGTGAGAATAACTGTCTAGAGGAATCGCTGGCTTGTGGAGTTTTGGGTTTATATCTCTGGGCAACAGCCAGGTCTTTGACACAGGGTTAAATGAGAAACAGCCAACTGTAGTGTCTAGCCTTCATTGTCCGCTTGAATATAGTAAGGAGGCTCATGCGTTAACAGTGAGGATGTTTCAAGAAAAGTTTAACTGGGGAAGGAAGATGCATCCTAAACCCCAAATGTGGGTTGGGTGACCAGACTGAATAAAGGTTGGGATGGGGACAGCACAGCGGGGTGAGCACCAGCATCGGTCTCTCTGAGTGTGGACACAATATGGCCAGCCACCTCACAACATGCCTTTTTGCCAGAGTGGACTGTACCTTCCAACAGTGGGACAAAATGAATCTTCCCTTTCTTAAATTGCTTTTGTGACTGTATTTTGTCACAGCAGTGAAAACAATCAAATATATTAATGGGGCAACTAATAGAAACAATTCCGTTAAGCATAATGGCAACAGTTTGTAATTATTTCCTTGCTAACGGCTATTTATGTTTTGGTTGGGTTTTTTTTTTGTTTGTTTGTTTGTTGCTTTGTTTTTCATTTTCCATTTTGTAAAGGAAAATTGGGGAACTTTCTGGCAAGGGATTAAAGGGTTTAGATTCTTTAATAAGGCCTGAATTCCACTGACCAAAAAAAAAAAAAAAAATGAACCGAAGGCTTAATATTGAATATAATCTCCCAAAACACAATTAGCTGAAATTCACATTTTAAAAATATATTTAGCCAAAATGTTAAAATATATTTATTGAAAATTACTTTATAGACAGGAGCAGACGCTTATCTATCTCCCCACAGAGCAGACAGGAGAGTCTGATTGAGACTTCCTCGGTTTATGCAGGGAGGGACGTGGTCAAGACAAGTCATCTTAAAAACCTGAGGAACTGAAGGAGTTTGAGCATAGTATCAAAGAAGCTGGATAACTCCATCACACAGACTTGCAAACAAGCATGGCTCTACACTGGGAACCCTGAGCACATTGTCTAAACACTTCTCTCTCTCTCTCTCTTTCTCTCTCTCTCTCTCTCTCTCTCTCTCTCTCTCTCTCTCCCTCCCCCTCCCCTCCCTCTCCCCTCCCCTCTCCTCCTCTTCCCCCTTCCCCTACTCCTCCCTCTCCCTCCTCCTCTTCTCCCCTTCCCCTTCCCCCACTCCCCCCCCCCCCTCCTGCCTATGACTTATAAAAATATTTGTTATAACACCTTACACAATGGGATAATCTATGATAATATTCCTATCTTAAGGCCCTCAACCTACATTGTCAAGGCCATTTTGCCATTTAAGTCCACGTGTTCACCAGCTGAAGGGTTTATAATATCTAAGTGCATATCTCTGAATGGCCATTGTCCATCCTCCGTGAGATGCTTGACAACACTCAAATTTATATCTTATTTAGATTTCACACTGAAACTTCTTACTCAGTTGAAGAAATTTCTCACCCCAAGTCTCTACCGACATTTCTAACGGACCCTTTCAACCCGGTAAGTCCTACGCCAAGCTACTGAGTTATATCCAACACCCTGCTTTAGGCAAAAACCTACAGTCTGGAAGCTTACAGCTTCCTCTCACAAAGTGAGTATATTTTTTTCCCAAGCCATTTTCTCAGCGAAAAGCCTTGAAGCCGTGGTGGCAGCAAGCCTGTCAAGACGTGTGTGCAGACGCTCACTGCAGTGTTGTAAGAGCATCTAGCTGCGAGTACCCAGGCGCCTATCAATAGGTGACAGACAAACAAAATAGAGAGAGAAATGTGATATAATGAGACGCTGTCCAACAAGCTGACTGCCCACCGCGATAACAACATGGACAGTTTTCAGAATAATTATACTAAGGAAAAGAAGATAATATGTAACGGAGAATCGATGTCTTCATCTATGTAAAATTTTAGAGAATTCAAATTGACCTACGGGTTTGGAGGAGGAAGGCAGAAGAGAGGCACCACAAAGAGCACAAGGCACCTTCTAAGAGTAGTGCCGCGTTTACAGCCCTGCTTATGACTGCAAGCCTATATCATACACACACGGAGAGGTCAAAGCTCGTGTCCACGTCCCATCTGTGTGGTTTTTCTGTCAGCCATCACTCAATAAACCCATTACAAAGCACGTTTTCAGGATTAAGATGTCTATTATTGGGGTTGGGGATTTAGCTCAGTGGTAGAGCGCTTGCCTAGCAAGCGCAAGGCCCTGGGTTCAGTCTCCAGCTCCGGGAAAAAAAAAAAAGATGTCTATTATTCAGGAAATACGAGGCCCTTTTTTGTACCCAGAAAAGTATTTACCTAATTGACTGAAACTGGAAAACGACTGATCGTCTGTATTACGACTGTTCAAACTGCCACCATCAAAACACTCAGATTACTCAAAATTTTATGTTTATTACTTTCCCAATCATTTCTTCTTCAGAAAATAGTTATATTTCAAGAAAAAGTAAACATACTAAAAATATATTTTTACAATTCTACATGGGAAAACTGTTCGAAAATAGCATCTGTGCTCCACTCCAAACACAATAGGACACCCAGAAGAAAGAAATGGGATATTTTACAGACCCAAATAAAGATAAAACTGTAAATGAACTGTTAGCAATTCAAATCAATACCTATGGGCTGGGCTTGTGTGAGTGTGTACGTTTGGGTAGCAGCGATTGAAAAAAAAGAGGCCATGAGCTTGGAAAACAGCAGGAGATGTTGAATGGGAGGGGTTGGAGGACGGAAATGAAATGATGTAGCTAGAATTTCAAAACATTAAAAATTGTCTTTAGAACACACACTGATACGAGTTTTATTCATCTCCTAGTTTCTTCTGGAGCCAGTCGAGATTCCCCATTGCACTGTCTAACGTGGACACAGAAAAAGAGCCCCTGTGCTATCCAAGGATAAAAAAAGTGGTCCCCACAAGATCTACACCCAGAGGAATTATGCGCTTATCCCCATGGAAGCCAGGTCCCTTCTCTGCCTGCTGGCTAAGTTTAACTGTAATGTCTATAAAGAGTTAGAATTTTCCTCCTTATGTGCTTGCACTTTTTGTTTTGCGCATTTTTTGACTTTCACAATTAAGAATATATGATGATATTAATATTAAACCTACATAATTAGAGAGGATTCAAGATTAACAGTACTTTAAATTGTGTAGAAAACTGAATGGGAAATGTTTGTATGTGTGTCTGTGCTACATGCATGTGTGCATATGCACATATAAGAAAAACTTTGGGAAGGACTTATAACACAGATTCCTTTTAAGATAAAATGATACCTTAAGATATTAATCAGGTTGGATGGTGGTGGTACACACCTTTAATCCCAGCACTTGGGGGGCAGAGGTTGGCAGATCTCTGTGAGGTCAAGGCCAGCCTGGTCTATGAGTGAGTTCCAGGGTAGCTAAGCCTACACAAAGAAACCCTGTCTCATAAAAACAAAGAACAACAACAACAAAAAGAAAAAAGACAAAACAAAACAACAACAAAAAAACAAAACCTAACCAAGAAGATATCAGATAGAAATTTTAAGGCACCAGATAGTTTTTTTTTTAATGTGTGTATTAAAACATATTCTTCATCTTTCATTTTAGAATATTACCTCAAATGAGTTCTGGCCGCCAAACCTCAAATTTCTCAAAATCCATAAAAACTATCTTAATATTTTAAAAGCTTCTTGTAGGGAAACATATGGGATAGTTTCACTGAGATCTCCGGGATTTGGTAAATGTTTGAAACCGCTATGCTACTAGCATAGCATGTATGACTCAATGAACACTTTCCCCTGAGAAAACCTCCTTGAAATGGCGTCATGGGAAGACTACAGAACTTCTTACAGCAGTTCGATCACACCCTCAACCCTAGAGCTCCAGAGTCTCTGTGACTTAGGAAGGGTAAGCTTTTCAACTCCTGGCTTCCCCACCTGAACACCGGAGATAGGATCCCATCTCAGGAATCGCACCAGTGCGGCAAAGGCACGTAGGAGCCGTTTGCCCTTACACCACATGGTTCTGGATAGACAACATAGTATAGGAGGAATTCTTCTTCCTAATGGCTTTTATTTATTCTTTGATAAATGTATACAATGTATTAAATGGCTTTTATTTATTCTTTGATAAATGTATACAATGTATTAAATGGCTTTTATTTATTCTTTGATAAATGTATACAATGTATTAAATGGCTTTTATTTATTCTTTGATAAATGTATACAATGTATTAGCATTACATGTACCCCAACCCCCCCACCTGGTTCAAAGTGGTGCTGCTCACATGGTCATCCATTGGACCATGGGCAACCTACCATTGACCACAACTGTAAAGGGAATTTCATTTGTAAATCTACCTTTACTGCCTGCAGTAAGCACCCAGTGGGAACAACGGATGGATCTAAACTTCCTAATAAGTTTGGGGCCTACCCTAGTTCATAAGTCTTGCCAAAATTATCTTTCTTTGTAGAAGTTCAGTACTTACTTTTCCAACCAGAGGTACCCGGAATAAGGCACACGATCTAGAGTGTACCTAGGAGCAAGCTAGAGAAATACCTTGTGCAATGATGCACTTAGAAAATCTACAGTCGGTTCAAAAGCAGCTTCGTGGAGGCTGGATTGATAGACGCACGCCAGCTAGTATTCAAGACTTACATCTGGAGAATGTAAGACAAGAAGCTTACAGGACCAGAGCCAAGGTCTAGGAAGCATGCACTGTCTCTGCTTCCAGTGCTACAGAAGCAAAAACCAGTGCAAATTCCCAAGGCCAGTTGTTTCTGGTGTAGAGGGGTGTGGAGAAGCAGTTTGTTCGCAGATGGTTTGTGTTTTGACATTTAATCTTAGGCCTAGAAAGTTAGCTTTGAGTCTGATTCTCCAGCACTCCTCATGTACTTTCCCAATGCCCTTAATGAACACCCCACTTCTTGCATCTATGGAGGAGACTAATATACTGGGTAAAACGACTTCCCAATAGTGTTGATATTTCTTCTAGTGATCCCTGCTTTTGTCTAATTACAAATCTAAGCCAGTAAAACCCAAACTGTCCAGAAGATACCAGATAAGGTTTCTAGAACCAATTTACTTACAACTCATCCAGGATTAATGCCTTAGGTGAGTGAAAGTCTGTACTGGCTTGGACTGAGTTGTTGTTGATGTTGTTCTTGTTCTGAGCATGGAAAGCAATGACATTATCAGTGGAGTAATCCATTAATTGGTTCATAATTACTGGACTATTGGGAAGTGATGGAAACTTATTAGGTTGGACCCTGCTAAGAGGATTTAGTATTTGGGGACAGGACATTAGGCGCCATATCTTGTGACTAGATGCATCCATTCAATCCATCTATTGACCCTGTGTGTTAAGCTGCTTTGCCCTACCGTGCCCATCCCCCATTGTGATGGACCGTCTTGCTATAGGCACACAGCAATGGGATCAAGCAGCTATATCTAAAATCATTCAAAAATAAGTCTTTTGTTCTTTAAGTTGACTTTTTTCCAGGTATTTTGTCACAGCAATGAAAAGCCAACACGTAACCTTATGATAGTATATGGATACTTTTTATAATTCTTCATGCTATGGAGGCAAATGTAAACCAGTTATTCAATGCAAATGTAAAAACGTTATTCTTAAATTTAAAACTGTTCGTAAAAGTTCAATGTTTTTGTGATTGTATGCTATGGAAATATATTTAAATTTTTACTAATTTTTTGATGACTTAACTACCAAACCACAGTCAAGAGGAAACACAAGTTTTTTGTTTTTTTTTAAGATTTATTTATTTTTTGTATACGATTACACACACAGATCCCATTACAGATGGTTGTGAGCCATCATGTGGTTGCTGGGATTTGAACTCAGGACCTCTGGAAGAGCAGTCAGTGCTCTTAACCACTGAGCCATCTTTCCAGCCCGGAAACACAGGCTTTAATGCCATCGCAGGCTCTAATTAAATGTACCCAATTAAGTATCAGTAACTAAGACAGAGAAAAACCAGTTTTCACACAAGTCACACAGTGTCGTCGCTGTGGAAGCAGTCATTGATTCTCTGGGGCTGCACACAGCGAGGGCGGTAGGGAAGTGGGGAATCCAAACTTCTTCATTTAAGAGTTCGTATTTCAAAGTAAACCTCCACTCGCATTCGTTTAAAAAAAATTATTTCTTCTACATTTTGGGCGAGGCTGATTGGTCGCTCTATAAAGAACAGCATTTTTTTTTTTAAGTGACTAAAATTATTTGCGTGATGAAACTCCTGTAGAAACTTTTGCATTGGGTTGGACTTTGAAAGAAAGCGAAGCCAACAAGTGGCCCTCCCTAATCCCCCGTTAAGGACTCGGGCCAAGATTACTCAGACTTAGCTGGACGTGACAAACGAACGGGGCAGAAACCAGGCCCACTTGGATTGGAATCTGAGCAGCTGTCCATGGTGTCTAGACCATAAATGACACAGTATTTCAAAAACAAAATACTAAATGGTTAAGTATTTCCAGGGTCTAAGCCGGAAGCGCAAAGCCGAGTCATTTTTTTTTTCTTTCTGTGAGTTGCTAGAGTTCCCCAGATATTTCAAAACACCTGTTCCAAGAAAGCATTTCCTATGTTTAAATAGTGAAAAGATTCCAATCAAGGAACAAGGTCACAGCGACATGAGCCCGCGTTCCTAAGCTAACATGTGCGAGAGAGCAATTGGCGAGGGAAAAGTACTTTAAGTGCAGCTTAATAAAAGGCAGATGACAAATTTGGAGGAGCAGATGATTAGAATTATGGAATATATGCAGCCCATATTTTTGTTGTGAAAACTATTTATAAACACCAGATCGGGCACAGTTTTAAAATGTTAAACCACAGAGATTAATGAACAGCAGGGTCGTGTAAGGACAGCCCTGCTTCTGGGGATGAAGATTCCATCTCAAACCCAGCTACATCACCAGAGTTATGAAACCCCCCAAGGCAATCTGGAATCCACAATGGCTTCAAGTGGTTGCAAAATAAAACTTTACAAATGAGCACAAAAAGAAAAGCGGCAAATCCTCGGAGCCCTCATGGGATCTTTATGTTGCCAGACCCGGCCACCTAACAGTTAAATGTTATGCACATTTCCGGTCTCCACAAATCACAGGGGACCGTGAGCATTTGCCCGATGTTCAAAGCAAATCAATACAGATAATTAAAGGGTTGGAAAACAAGGCCTATGGGCAAAGGTGAAAAGAACTGGAAACATCTTTAATGCCTTGGGGGACAGGACTTTCCAACCTTCCCTTTCCCATACCCTGGGAACAGCGAGTGCAGTACGCTGGGTGAAGTGAGTCCCTAGAAAAAGCCCATTAGTTGGCTCAAGGGAAAAAAAAACCGAGATGACCGTGAAAGTCTTCAGATACGGGATGGTTGTTACAGTAGAGATGCTCTAAACAGCCTCCCCCCAGTTTAGAGCAGAGATAGGAGACAAAAACCCAACCATGAAAGGCTGTTCTGCTTTCACTGTGACTGACTTGTTTCAGTTGTGGGGAACGTTATAGCTCAGCCAACTGAGTCTAACCCTGGCAAACAGTGGGCATCAACACTACAGATGTTTAGGGGAGGAGAGATTCTCATGACTGGGAGAGGCCAACTGAATGGCACCAGCCCATACTAGGGAAACTAAGTGTCCATTCATAATGCTTTCCCACCACGGCTTCTACAAATATCATTATCTCACAATTATTTCTTACCAGGGCAGTGAGGACAGGGATAAAAATGGTTTCTTTCATTTCCTGTCAACGTAAGTTTGTACTGATTTTTAGGTCAACAAATTACTTTTAAAATTACATATTTTAACCTAGAACAGAGTGCAAAGTGTTATCACCTGAAGACATAACAAGTGTGAAACCTAAAAACAGAGACTGGCGACCGCCTATTACACCACATAGAATGGGATTCTTGCCCGTGTCATGATAAGGTTGACCTGGTCAAAAGATGCAACGGTGGTAGATAGCAAGGCTTGGAATCATGTCGAGATGATTATATGTGCTGATTAAGAAAGAACTTGTGATTAGAAAGCTCTCTATCAGTTTTCTGGTCTATAAAATGGATATAATGTCATTACTGTCCTATAATAATAAGATTTTTTTTTCAATATATAAGTCTTTTATTGTCCCCAAAGAGCCCAAATTGCTGTTGTGATCAGGATCTTGTTTCTGGAGCTGGGAAACTGAGGTCGTACTCATCAGCCTGCTACGTGGTTCCCTTCTCAGACACATAGATGCCATCCACAAACTTCCTGATATCCTGGTTTTCCACTGCTGTGGCTTTCTGAATCAGAGCTGCTGAATTTGAAACAAGTTCAGTATCATTTCCTTCAAGGATTAATTCATCCTTCTGGGCCTGAGAGACAGAACAAGCAACACCTGTTCTCATCCGAACCCTGAGGATGTATTTTTCACCCAAGACATTTCAGATTTCAACCACAGACCCGTTCTCCTGAATAACACATTGAGAGGGAAGTGAGCGTACACAGACCTCATCTAATAAGGAAAGCCCAGTGTCACACCCTTGATCATGTTCTGAACATGACTGCAGATGGTTCTGACAGTGGCCAGTTCTTTCTGCTACCCCACCACTTGTCAACATGGAGCCTTTTCTTTTTCTTTCCAAGAAGACTCAGCCCTACACTGATGTGATTGAAGTCCCTCCGCAGAGTTCCCCTGGGGCCCTTTACAATGGCTGTGCGCCCTTCAGAGTGACGTCAATGTTTTCTGGAACGTCAACGGTCTGATTGCTGAGAATGGTCTTCATTCTCGCAGTAGGTGGGGCAAAGAGCATAATAAGAATTTTTTAATGTCCTTTACTGTAAGGTGATAGCATATTGGAAAGAAGGTCAATTAAATAATAATATAATTGGGAGCCAGGTAGGGAAGTGCACAGCAACAATACTTGTACTCAAGAGACTCAGGCAGGAGGATTGCCTCCACCTCAAGGTCATAGAAAGACCCTCCCTCAGAAACCAAAATGAAAATAATTTAGCTCAGGGATTGAGGTGCTGAAAATATTACATATTGAATTGAAAATTTCTATGAAGATTATTCCCCTCCCCCCATTTTACAATTTAGGGAACTTTGGCAAAGAAACTTGAGTATTTTGTTCAAGATCACTTAAGTGAAAAGCAGTAGACTTCACAGTCAGACTTCGGCCCCAGAACATATTTGTTAGGCCTCCATCGTTCAGAGGACTAACTTCCTATATGCCCACTATATATCTAACCCATATGAAACTCAAAGCTTTATAAGTATACATTTTGTTCAAATGCAGACAAATTTTTGGTGAGGTTTAGCGTGTAAATTAGACTCGGTAAGACGTTTGTAATAATAAATGGCAATGAAATGTAACAGCGACATTTTGAATTAAACTGCAGGATTGCTGCCTTTGCACTTCAGGGTCAATATTAAACAAGGGTAATTTGAGCCATGAGGTCTGTGATCCCAACAGCTGGTCAACCGATGCGATGGGTACACATTCTAATCTTGACACTATCCATCCTGTTCTATTCATTTTTTTTCTATTCATTTTTATATGGCAATACAGACACATGTAATATGTAATCAATGCGTGTATTATAAATATCCATGACATGAACTACTTACTGATATTAAGAAGTCTAGTAGTGCTATCCCTCTGTTATGCTCTCCCTGTTGCCTCAGGAAATCTCAATTCCCACAGCAAATGCTACTTGGAGATTTATGCACATGAGCCTTTTGTAACATGTACAGATACCTGGACAGCATATTGTAAAATCCCTTGGTTTTGAAAATTATATAACTGATATTAAGTTCTGTAATCTGAATTTTTGACCAAACATTATATTCTTGAAATTAGTTCACATTGGCCTTGTCAGCTATGGTTCTCTAATCTTCACTGCTATAACTGATTCATCTACTCAGTTCAGTAACTCGTACTGTTTGAAGTTATTGCTGCTATAATTAATACTGCTTAAAAAGAAACATGTGTGCACATTTCGAAAGTGTTCTGTGGAAGCTCAATTTCCAAGCTGACAAATGCTAAACTCTATAATACCAAATTGTTTCCTGAAACATGGGTTCAAAATTCCATCAGTTACACATGAGAGATTTGTTTAGAAAAAGTTTTTTTTGGTATAAATAAATTATTCATAATAGGAAGTTTCATTATGTTATTTTCATTCATGTACATAATGTATTTAAGTCACATTCACCCCAATTTCCTCCCTTCTTCCTTTCCCACTGTCCCCCTTTCCTCAACTGGTAACCACTACTATCATGTCTTTGTATATGTTAGTGTGTGAACTAATGAATTTAATTGAGATTACTTAAGGAGAGTGGGAGATTACTCAACAGACATTTAATACTGTCCAGTGTATTAATGTTTGCCAACCTAGTAGAGCAAAAATCCTACTTCGAAATGCTCTTAATACTGCATTTTCTGTTTCTAGTGAACATTCATGTATTCATACATTTATAACTTTTATATTTCTTCTCATAAAAACGCTTTACCTCTGCTTGCCTATACCTCCTCTTCTGTTCCAGTTTTATCCTAATTTACAAGTGAACTAAATATTTTTCTAAACCCAAGTCTTTTCTTTTTAATCTTATTTTTTCCCCCTAAAGAGGACACTTTATTAGAGTTTAAAGGAAAATCTCAGCACCCCACCCCACAATTCTGCCTGCCTCCCAGGGGGGGTCTATTGTAATCTTAGATACACTAAGATCCCCCACATACACTCCACCCCCAACCCCCTCTCCTGTTGGGACCCAGTTCCTGGGATCTGCCTTACCCTGTCGAAACTCCATCATCCTTCCAGTCTGCACCTACACCTGCAGTTTCAGATCTGAAGTGCAACACTCCCCACCCAACAGCTCCACTTGCCTCTCAGGAGACTTGCTCTAACTTGGGACTCTCAGGCCAGCCAACACCAGAGACAACCAGATGGTGAAAGGCAAGCTCAAAAACACAATCAACAGAAGCCAATGTAATATGGTGCCATCAGAACCCACCTATCCTACTACAGTAAGCCCTGGATATCTTCAGCACACCTGACTGTGCTGTTAAAGTTTAAGACTGTGATCTTAAACCCTATCTCATAAAAACCATAGAGGACTTCAAAGAGGATATAAGTAATTCCCTTAAAGAAAATACAGGAAAACACAATCAAACAGGTGAAGGAAATGAATAAAATGGCCCAAGACCTGAAAATGGAAATACAAACAATAAAAAAGAGCACAAATGGAAGCAACACTGGAGATGGAAAACCTAGAAAAGAGAACAGGAACTACAGACACAAGCATCACCAACAGAATATACAAAAGATGGAAGAGAGAATCTCAGGGGTAGAGGGTACCATAGAAGAAATTGGTACATCAGTCAAAGACAGCCCCAAATGTAATGTTTCTAACTCAAACATCCAGGAAATTTGGGACACTATGAAAAAGCCAAACCTAAGAGTAATAGCAATAGAATAGACTGAAGATTCCCAGTACAAAGGCCAGAAGACATATGCAATAAAATCATACAAGAAAACTTCCTTAACATAAAGGAAAGAGATGGCTATGAACATATAAGACACTTACAGAAAACAAAATAGATTGGACCAGAAAAGAAAATTCTCCCCCAACAAAATAATCAAAACACAATGCACAGAGCAAAGAAAGAATATGAAAAGCTGTGATGGGAAAAGCCCAAGTAACATACAAAGGCAGACCTATCAGAATTAAACCTGACTTCTCAACAGAGACTCTAAAAGGCAGAAGATTCTGAGCAGACCCTTAGGGTCTTGCAGACCCTAAGATACCACTAATGCCAGCCGAGACTACTATACCCAGCAAAATTCTCAATTAGCATACACGAGAAACCAAGATATTCCGTGAAAAAAAACCAAGTTTAAACATTATCTTTCTACTAATCCAGCCCTACAGAGGTTACTAGAAGAAAAACCCCAGCACAAGGAGGGTAACTACACCCAAGAAAACACAAGAGTTTAGTCATCTCATAGCAAAACCAAAAGAAGAGAAACATAGACACACACACACACACACACACACACACACACACACACACACACACACAGAGGGGGGGGAAGGGAGGGAGGATGGAGGGAGAGACAGAGAGACAGAGACAGAGACAGAGAGAGACCTTCAACATCAAAGTAACAGAAACTAACAGCCATTGTCACTAATATCTCTCAACATCAGTGGTCTCAATTCACCAATAAAAGGTCACAGGCTAAAAGACTGGATACATAAACAGGATCCATCACTTCTGTTGCATCCAAGAAGCACACCTCAGCAAAAAAATAGAAACCATCTCAGAGTAAATGGCTAGAAAAAAGGTTTTCCAAGCATACAAACCAAGAAATAAACTAGAGCAGTTATTTTAATATTTAACAAAATAGATTTTTTCAATGATCCAAAAGAGATGGGGAAGGACACCTCTTACTCGTCAAAGAAAAAAATCCACCAAAATGACAACTCAATTCAGAACAACCATGCCCCAAATGCAAGGGCACCCACATTCATAAAAGAGACATTACTAAAGCTCAAATCCCACGTTGAATCCCACACGACAATAGTGGGGGACTTCAACACCTCACTCTTACCAATGAACAGATCATCAAAACGGAAACTAAACAGAGAAGTAATGAAACTAACATGTCACGAACCAAATGGATTTAATGAATATCTTCAAAATTTTCACCCCAAAACAAAAGTATATACCTTCTCAGCACCTCACAGAACCTTCTTCAAAACTGATCACAAAATCAGGCACAAAACAAGCCTCAAAAGACACGAGCAGATTGAAATAATCCCATGCATTCTATTCAATCACTAGTGGCTAATTTGGACTTCAACAACAGAAGCAACAGAAAACTCCCATGCTCGTGGACACTGAGCAACTCTCTTCTCAGTGATCACTTGGCCATGGAAGAAATAACGAAATTAAATACTTTCTGTCATTTAATGAAAATGAAGGCACAAGAAACCCAAACATATGGGACACAATGAAAGCAGTGCGTTAAGAGGAACAGTCATAGCATTAAGTGCCTTTATAAGGAAACTGGAGAGATCTCATACTAGCAACGTAACAGCACACCTGAAAGCTCTAGGACAAAAGAAGCAAATACACCCAAGAGGAGTAGATGGCAGGAAATAGTCAAACTAAGGGCTGAAATCAATCAAATAGAAACAAAGGGAACTATACAGAGAATCAACAAAACCAGGAGCTGGTTCTTTGGGAAAATCAACAAGATGAACAAACCCTTAGCAGAACTATTTAAAAGGCACAGAAACAGTATCCAAATTAACAAAATCAGAAATGATAAGGGAGACATAACGATAGAAACTGAGGATATTCAAAAAGTCATCAGATCTTACTTCAAAAACCAGTACTGCACAAAACTGGAAAATCCAAATGAAATGGATAATTTACTAGACAGCTACTATCTATGAAAGTTAAATCAAGATCAAGTAAACTATCTAAATAGTCCCATAACCCCTAAGGAAATAGAACAGTCATCAAAAGTCTCCCAACCAAAAAAGGCCAGGGCCAGATGGTTTTAGTGCAGAATTCACCAGACTTTCGAAGAAGATCTAATACCAATACTCTTCAAATTATTTCATAAAATAGAAATGGAAGGAACAGTACCTAATTCATTCTATGAGGCTACAATCCCCCTAATACCTAAACCACACAAAGAACTCCACACCAAAAAAGAGAACTTCAGACTAATTTTGCTTATGAACATTAACACACAAATATCTATCAGAAACACCAAATAAATATCTAGGAAGACATCAAAAAATCATCCACCTGGATCAAGTAGGTTTCATTCTAGGGAGGCAGGGATGGTTCAGTATATGAAAATCCATCAACATAATCCACTAATTATAAACATAATCATAAACAAACTGAAAGAAAAAAATCACATTATCATCTCATTAGATGCTGAAAAAGCCTTAGACAAAAATCCAACACCCTTTCATGTTAAAAGTCTTGGAGAAGTCAGAGATTTGAGACACATAGCTAAAATAAACATAATAAAAGCAAGCCAATAGTCAACATCGAATTAAATGGAAAGAAACTTGAAGGAATCCCACTAAAATCAGGGATAAGACAAGTCTGACCACTCCCTCCCTATCTATTCACCACAGCACTCAAAATTCTAGCCAGAGCAACTAGACAACAGGAGATCAAAGTGATACAAATTAAAAAGGGAGTCAAGGCACCACTATTCATGATGATATGATATTATACATAAGTAACCCCCCAAATACTACCAGAGAACTCTTACAGCTGATAAAAAGAAAAAAAACTTCAGCAAAGTGGCTGGATATAAAATTAACTCAAAGAAATCAATAACTTTCTTTAATACAAATGATAAACAAACAGAGAAAGAAATTAGGAAAACCACACTCTTCTTAATAGCCACAAATAATATAAAATATCTTGGTGTACCTCTAACCAAGCAAATGAAAGATCTGTATGACAAGAGCTTCAGGCTCCTGAAGAAAGAATTTGAAGATCTCAGAAGATGGTAAGATCTCCCATGCTCATGGATAGGTAGGATTGACAAAGTGAAATTGGCCATTTTACCAAAAGCAGTCTACAGATTCAGTGCTCCCATCAAAATTCCAAGACAACATTTTTTTTACAGATCTTGAAAGAGCAATTCTCAACTTCATATGGAAAAACAAAAAACCTAGGATAGCCAAAACAATCCTGAACAATAAAGGAACTTCTAATCATAAAAACTGTATGGTATTGGTACAGAAACATACAAGTTAATCAATGGAATTGAATTAAAGACACAGAAATAAACCCATATACCTACGGACACTTCATTTTTGACAAAGAAACCAAAAACAACACAATGGAAAAAAGAAAACAATAAAAAATGGTCATAGTCTAACTGGATGCCTTCATGTAGAAGAATACAAATTTCTTTTTCTATATTTATCATCCTACACAAAACTCAAATCCAAGTGGTTCAAGGACCTCAATATAAAACTGGATACACTAAACCTCATAAAAGGAAGAGTGGGGAATAGCCATGAATGCATTTCGTATGCATTGGAAGACAGAAAGGAGGGGGTTTAATGTACATGTTAGTCTATTACTGTTTGATTGGGAAGACATCAGTAGTCTGTTGCCATGGTTCTAGAAAAAGACAAGGGTGTTCAAGGAATTTTGGTCTTGGACAGAATTCCTTAAGTGGGGAGTTACCTGTGTTGTATTAAGGAAAGCAGAGGAAAGAGTTGGGAATTTATCTGCATTTCAGCTAACCCTATCAGCACAATTTTATAAGACAGTCTGTTTCATCTTCTTCCAGTGTTCCTTTTAAAAAGTAACAGAGTGAAGAAAGTTATTCTACTGTCAATCTGGCTAGAGCTAGAAGTCACGTCAGAACTTCAGAGACCCTAAAATAAAATGGTCATGAGAACAATGTACCTCAAGAGACTTTCACCTGAAGATATTGGCTGCCTTCTTATAACAACTCAAGACTACACTTAGGACCACAATCTCAATATTGTTTCCAGACACTGAGTTGACATATACAATAACAAGAGACTCTCCACTTTCCAACAAACAAGCGCTCTACGATCCCATGGGCACGCCACCATCTGCCTGTGAGTCCCTGGCACGCCCAGTGATGCCGTCAACATCACTGTCATTTTTTCCTATTAGAAGCATCCTTTGTGTTCCTTTCACAGAAGCAGCTACCATTGCTTACCAAAAGACATTCTTTAAAAATATCATAATAGAGCCACGTGGCGGTGCTGCTCCCTTTAATCCCAGCAGTGGGGAAGCAGAGGCAGGTGGATCGCTGAGTTCAAGACCAGCTTGGTCTACAGAATGAGTTCCAGGATAGCCAGGAATACACAGAGAAATCCTGCCTTAAAATGAAAAAGAAAGAAAGAATATCTTGATAAATTTGTTTATTAAATAGATAAAAAAAACATAAAATGTGTCTTTCTTGTGTGTCTTTTGAAATGAGACAGAAAGGAAAATATGAAAAGATCCACTACAATTAAAGCAAAAAAATCTAAAATTTAACTATATTGGGCCCCAATTTAGAAAATTATTATTATGATACATTTAGAAATATAAAAATTCAGAGTTCTACATCTTTGGGAAAATGTTTTGTCAATTCAAGTACAAATGTATACGTTAGTGATCAATATCTTTAGATTCTTTATATTACTAGGAAACATACAGTTTTAAATTCATGCGTTAATTTGAGTGATAAACTTAATTTAAACAAATATCATTTTACTTAAACTTTTGAATGCTAATATATAGGTTTTGAATCAAACAACAACAATAACAACAACAACAAAAACAAGGTTTCTCCATGTAGCTCTGGCTGCCCTGGAACTCACTATGTAGACCAGGCTAGCCTCAAACTTACAGGGATCCACCTGCTTTTGCCTCCTGAGCACTACGATTAAGGGTGTATGTCACCACCCCTGGAAGCTTTGATACTTCAAATAAGAATAATGTTAGTAAGATGTGAGGAGAGTAAAGGGAAAAGAAAAAGTGAAAAAAGAGAAAGTCAGGTTGTGAACAGTTAAAAGAAAATATAAGAAGATGGAAGGCCTGTGAGGAAAGTAGCTTGAGAGAAGGGAATGTTTAGGTTTGAGGGGTTGAGAAGCAGCAAGCAGCGTGTGCTACATGGACAACGGGAATCCTGTATACCAATCACTAGCACATTAGTTCAAAAAAGCAAAGTGTTCAACCGCTCTCCAGCATGGTGCTCACGGTCACCACTGCGTCTTCACATTGGATGAGTCTGGGACCCCTCACAATCGATAGGCTTAAATCATGCCACCCATCCCTAACCCACCTTCATTTCCTCAACATAAGCTGTGCCCAGCATATCCATGGGCCCCACATCTATGGATTCAGTCAGTCGGGAATTGAATGGTTAGAAAATTTCCAGAAAGTTCCAAAATGAAAAATTTGAATTTACTACACACCAAGTCCCATTCTGACAACGGAGTCTAAGTCCATGAGGTGACGTGTAGTGTGTCCTGCTATACCACTGTCATTGTCATAGATTTGCATTTGCTTTGGCTCCTTAGATGGCTACCCCTGGCTTCACTTCTCATGCAAGCATCCTTTACTTGTGACTGTGATGAGTGTGTCTGTACTAAACACATGCCTACCCTTTCCTTGTCATTCCCTAAACAGCAGCATAGCATCAGTTTACATGGAACTAATACTATATTAGATTTTATGAGTAACCTAGAGATTAAATTCCGAATGATGGTTACATCCAAATACATCCAAATTGCTGCTTGCAAGACTTCCTACCAAAGTAATTCTCTGTAGTCATCTACTAGCAGCCTGTTGTAGCTAACTCTGTCCTTTTTTTCCTTAAGCAAAGACAAGAAATAGCATCCAGTGATCATATTGCTATCATCTTAAAAGTACAGGCAGCCAAATATTTTAATAGGATTACCTCAAATTTAAAAGATTCTATAAATAAAGGCAAAGTCCATGTAGGATGAACAAATATGGAGTTAGGTGTGCCACTCGATTGGGAGAGTGTTTGCCTTACATTCACAAAGTCAGGGGTTTATTTAGGAGTTAATTTAAGCAAAAATTTTAACGAAAGATCTGTAGTAAGAACTAAATAACGTCGGTGAAAAAATTGAATTGAAGACCCAAACGTAAACCCACACACATATGGACACTTGACTTTTTTTATTTAAAAAATAAAAAGACAGAAATACACCCTGGAAAAAGGAAGCATCATCAATAAATGGTGCTGCTCTGACTGGTGTCTGTATGTAGAAGATGAAAATAGACGCGTGTCTACCATGCAAGAACTCAGGTTCCAGTGGATCAAAGACCTCAGAGTAAAACCAGATATACTGAGCCTGATTTAAAAGGAAGTGGGAGATACCCTTGAGCTCTTTGGCATGGAAAAAGAGCTTCTGGACAGAACACGGTTAACACAGGCATTAAGATCAACAGCTAATAAATGGTGCCTCATAAAACTGAAAAGTTGATATAAGGCGAAGGACACTGTCAATTAGACAGAGCAGCTCCCTACAAAGTGGGAACGATTTTTTGCCAACTCCACAACCAATAGAAGACTAATATCCAAAATATACAAAGAACTCAAGAAACTAGATATCAAAAAGCAAATGGTGTAATTTAAAAATGGGGTACAGATCTAAACAGCGAATTCCCAGTAGAGGACTCTCAAATGAGGATCACTTAGAGAAATGTTCAATGTCCTTAGCCACCAGGAAAATGAAGATCAAAGTTACTCTTTGAGATTTCATTTATATCAGTCAGAATGGCTAAGATCAATAATACAACTGGGAGCTCTGCTGGCAAGAATGTGGAGTAAGGGAAACACTCCTACATTGCTGATGGGGGTGCAATATTGTACATTTCTACCACAGAAATCAGTATAGTGGACACTCAGACAGTTGGGAATTGTTACCTCAAGACCCAGATATATCACTCTTGGGCATGTACTCAAAGGAAGCTCCTTCATACCACAAGGACACTTGCTCGATCCTGTTCATTGTAGCGTTAGTCACACTAGCCAGAAACTAGAAACCGTCTAGATGTCCCTCAGCAGAAGAATAGATAAGCAAAGCATACGTTTACACAATAAAGCATTACTCCGCTGTTAAAAAAAATGACATCATAAAATTTGCAGGCAAACTTCAAGGGACTAAGGGAAAAATAATCATCCTGAGTGAGGTAACCCAGATCCAAACACAAATACGGTAGATACTCACTGATAAGGGAATGTTAACTGTTAAGTAAATGATAACCAAGTTACAATCTATAGATGCAGAAAGACTAGGTGAAGAGAAAAGGTCTAAGGAGACATAAGGATCTCCCTAACTCACTAAAACGGCCAGAGTTAGATTGTGGAGTAATATATATTACTCCCTATTAATAGAGTAGATTTTAAAGATGGACTGGAGGCAGATAGAGATCCTACAGATGGGAGGAAGATAAAGCAGAGGGAGAGAGTCTGGGGGTGGCTAAAACTATAAGGGGGTATTGGAGGTACAGTGGAAACTTCCTAGATTCTATGAATGTGTTCCTAATGAGGACTCCTAGCAATGGGGGATATGCAGTCCCTTGTTGCCAGGTAAGGCTCCCAGTGGTGAGACTAGGTTGCATTCGATTGTGCTGTTGGCTAAGGAGTCCTTGGAAATCCCCAGACAACCTAGGCTGTTCCTCTCTACAAACTGACAGAGAGGCCTCATTGCTGAGGACAACACCCACACGACTCATCGAACGTAGAGAAGTCAGGCTGGTGCCTACATGGAGCCTTCACTCCTGTATTCTAGTCTCTGAAGTGTGGGATGATACTCTGTAGTTACTGAAAGAGAAATGTGGACACAAACCCAACTTCGAAACCTTTGACCTACACTCTTTCTTGCCTGGAAATTGTGCTAGGGCAGTGGGGACACAGAACTTGGAGTAGCCCACCAACTTAATAAGACCTACTCTATGAGAGGGAAGCCATACCTGACACTGCTTGGGTAACCAAGAACCAGACACTAGAGAGCCCAGAGACCTAAGGTAAAACTAAATACCACGGTTCTAAAAAAAAAAAGGAAAAAAAATAAATCAATAAAATGATTCCTACACTACTCTGCTATACCCATAAATCAGTGCATTATCCAGCCATGATCAGAGAGGCTTCCTCCAGAAGGAGATGGGAACAAAGGTAAGGCCTCTAGCCAGATATGCTGAGAGCTGAGAGAGAGGTCTCCATCAAATTCCTGCCTTCAGAGCTCAGGGAATTCTGCAGAAGAGGAGGCAGAAACATTGTGAGAGCCAGACGGGGTGGAGGACCCCAGGAGAACAAAGACTTTGAATCAACTAAGCAAGGTGCCTCTAAACTCAAGAGACTGAAGCAGCAAGTTCATGGTCTACACAGGTTAGAACCAGCTTGGTATTTTAAGGGACCCCTGACTGTGAGAACAATTCGATGACTGACTCCTCTGCCTGCTTTTTCTCCTGTTGGGTTGCTGTGTCCAACTTCGATATGATAATTTTTGCTTCATTTTTATTATATTGATTATTATGATAACATTCTGTTATCTCTTAGAAGCCTGTTCTTCTCTAATGAAAGATAGAAAGGAAGTGGATCCGGAAAGGAGAGAAGGCCGGTAGGAACTGGGAGAAGTAAAGGGAGGGGAAATTATAATCTGCATATATTGTATGATAAAATGTAATATGAGAAAAGAATCTATTTTCTTTTCCTTCTCTTTTGTTTGTTTTTTTTGATAGAGTTTTACTTTGTATCCCTGTGTGTCCTGAAGAATCTATTTCCAGTAAAAGAAAAATAAAATAAATAACAAGTTCTTTACATTTTAAAATGTTTAAATATAAATTAATAATACAGCCTTCTTAATAATCATCCTATATTTCACTTCAAGAACAATTCCCCTTATTCACCTTGGACACTATTTCCAGGAATTCTTTCAAATTAAAAAAATCTTCCCAAATTCCCATAAATAACTTCAGTATTAGCCGGACATTGGGGGCACACGCCTTTAATCCCAGCATTCAGGAGGCAGAGGCAGGCGGATCTCTGAGTCTGAGGCCAACCTGTTCTACAGAGTGAGTTCCAAGAAAGCCCACAGAAACACACTCTCTCTCTCTCTCTCTCTCTCTCTCTCTCTCTCTCTCTCTCTCTCTCTCTCTCTC
Organism: Rattus rattus; assembly: GCF_011064425.1. Lineage (NCBI taxonomy): Eukaryota > Metazoa > Chordata > Mammalia > Rodentia > Muridae > Rattus > Rattus rattus. The sequence continues at coordinate 19,442,852 of NC_046165.1, forward strand.
TCTTACACACACACAACAACAACAACAACAACAACAACAACAACAAAAACCTGTAGATAGGTAAGTAGGTAGGTAGGTAGGTAGATAGATGATAGATAGATAGATAGATAGATAGATAGATAGATAGATAGATAGATAGATAGATAGATAGAGCATTTTAACTTTGACTCCACCTAGAGATTAAGACTTTAGGGGCAAAAGTTTCTTTTCTTTTTTATTCTTTTCTTTTCTGTTCTTTGCTTTCTCCACTTCCTCTTCCTTCGTCTTGAATCCCTACTTACAAAGATAATAGTACTTTTTTGTATAAAATTAGAAAACTAGTAGCACCACAGTTATAAAATATGTGACAAGAAGGAACAAAAACAGTGGGTTTCATCATAGTGACAGAGTGGTGGAACAGGGCATGCTAAACTAGGTCAGAGGCGCTGGTGATGTAATCAGCAGCATTGAGCTAAGAACCCTAGGCTCCTCAGCTTATAGACTTGCTAAAAAAAAAAACTTTTAATTTTTTTCCAACTTTAACTTCCAGGTACCACTCAAATATGCTCTTCCTAGATGAACATGGTAAGAGGGAAGGTACATTTAATGTTTCTATGATCAACACCAGACTCTGCACAGAATTTCCTCAGAGTCCGGTGTGGTTTCCCTGTGGCCAGTTTATTTTCTCACACATTGTAGGAGCAATACTTTGTGGGTCAGAAGAGCTTATCTGCTGCCGTCTTTCCCCTCTTGTAAAATTAAAACTCTGGTTGCTTTCTCTAAACCCTATATTTTCCTGGATATGGCTTTTTTTTTATTTTGTCTGATCCCTGTCCAGCTTCCATAGGAACCAGATCTTCCACAGAGGTTCTGCCGTTTCACCGATAGTCACTGCTGGAGATAGAAACACAAGCACATTGGTTTTAGGAGTTCTTATTTCTAAGTCAGAATTTAGCTGCTTCGTAAGAAATATCTTATTTCTACCAGAAATCTGCCAACAATATTTGGCTTGGTTCAGCCCAAATTGGATAAGGATTCCCAGTCTGTCATAACTGATACTCACCCAAGCCTCTATTCAAAGAGTGGAGAACACATGCATGTTATCAAGTCATTATCTCACGACTGTCATCAGTTCCAAGTGCGTGCTGGACATGCCTATCTGCCCTCAGCCTGAGAACAAAATAAAAAAGCCAGCAGCTAACCAGGCTGCTGAGAAAACGGCGTGAGTTAGATTGTGGTAAAACTGCGATTCAACCATCTATGCAAGCAAGTTTTTAAAACGTTGGGAAAACTTGGCATGGTGTCCACATTTGATTCTATGCTCCTTTATCATGTGAAGACATTTTAACATGCACGCATAAACCCAGCAATTTTCCAGATGGTCTCATGTCTCTATAAGTCTGATGGTAGGGAAGTGCTCTCAGAAAGTTCATGGTGACCATGGGTTATAGCTAAAATATATATATATATGAGCCCCAGTAGTTCCTCTTATCTCTGTAAAGGCAACTTTGTCTTCCATGTTTACGGAAATAAATAAATAAATAAATAAATAAATAAATAAATAAATAAATAAATGCAGTAGCAAATATCAGGAGGAAGGGGAGGACCAGTGGTTTTCCTTCTTTGCTACTATTTATTTCTGATGGACCCAGAAACAAAAGCAGGACTCTTCCTAGGTTTTTCCCATTAACGTAAAGCCACATAAGGCTGGAGATGTCCAGCTTTGTTTTGCATCTGCTGTGTCGTTCTTGCTACATTCTCCCAAATATATACGACGCCACTTAAAACGGGTGTTCTCTGAGGTTGAGTAAAAGTCAAAAGTATTCAATAAAATGTCTGAGTCACGTGAACATCCAGTGTCAGCACCGCAGACCGTCTAGGTGCGGTCATTGATTTAAACAGCTTGGTTCCTTTTCTTTAAGCTTGGTCATGAAAGCCAAGGATCATTTCGGAGGGAAAAGAAAACTGACTTAGTAACCACAGCCAATCATCCTGAGAGAGCGGAAGGGCCCTCATCAAGAACTTGCAGATTCTATGACTGTCGCTACCAGTGGCTCCTCATGGGGCTTCTGTCTTCCTGTTTGAACCGGAATGACTATGGTTATGATATGCCAGGCCTCCCATTTGATGCTGAGTGTTGGATGAAAGGGTGAGAAAAGACAGATCACAAGGCCTCGGATTAAGAAGCTCGAGAAGCTTCAGTAGAGAATCTTACAGCTGGACTTGACGTCAGTGCTGAAGAACAAGGAGAGCTGGGTATTTAGACGTGCAAATGGGGGCATGGAGACCATTGTTACCCACACGCGGAGCATACAGTTAAGTTTGCTTATAAATTCTTTGCTACTCCCCCCCCCCTCCGAATCCTCATTGGCCTTAGTGAATTGTTTTTCACTTTATTGTTATTTATGTGCATGTGAGGATATCTGAGTGTATGCTATGTGTTTAGAGAAACTGTTATAGGGAGCCCACCTAAGAAGACCACTTAAGCGCAGTCCATAGGCAGTTGAAGGATTTTATTCCAGCTCTCTGGGGCGACACCCAGGTAGTCAGGACCCAAGCATAGCACCAAGCATTTAGAGCAAGGGGTTTTAAAAGGAACAACCCAAACATATCCTGAATCCCTCTGGGCAGCTACAGGAAGAAGGATTCCACAAACAAGCAGTTTAACGGAAGCTGAGATAAATCAGCCAGGACATCGTGACCTTGGGTTCCTAGAACAGAGCTGGGCCTTTTTCCACGGGATTCTCTATCCAGGAGATCAAATTCTAGTTAAACCTAAAATGACCTCAGCAAGAACACAAGATGGAGGGGCCTCTGCGCTGTCTTGTCAGGATTCCATAGCGTATTGACCCAGCAGCCCCGTAAAGGAAAGGTAATCCCACTTCCCGTATAGAACCACCATGTTTGTGGGAACGGCTGCTTACTTGTAGAAAACTTTGTTTGTTTGTTTACTGAAAGCTGGGGAGGAAAAGATTTATTTGGCTTACTCTTCCACATTGTAGTCCATCAGTAAAGGAAGTCAGGACGGGAACTCAAATGAGGCAGAAACCTAGAGGCGGAAGCTGACGCAGAGGCCATGGAGGAGTGCTACTTACTGGCTGGTTCATCCTGCTTTGTTATAGAAGCTGGGATTCCCAGCCCAGGAGTAAGCGCCGAGTCCTCCCTTATCAATGACTAATTAAGAAAATGCCTTACATGCCTGCCTGCAGCCCCATCTTACAGAGTTATTTATTTAATTGTTTAAAAACATCTTTATTTCGGGCTGGAGAGATGGCTCAGTGGTTAAGAGCACCTGACTGCTCTACCAGACGGTCCTGAGTTCAAATCCCAGCAACTACATGGTGGCTCACAGCCATCTGTAATGGGATCTGATGGCCTCTTCTGGTGTGTCTTAAGAGAGCCACAGTGTACTTATATATAATAAATAAATAAATAAAAAATCTTTATTTCTATTGATTCTTTGTGAATTTCACATCACGAGCCTCCATTCATTCAATTCTGCCCTCTACCCTTGCAACCTCTCCTGCTCAAATAAAATAATAATAATAATAATAATAATAATAATAATAATAAAACAAAAAGTTAAACAAAACGAAGCACAGAAAATATCTCATTATGGAAGCTGTCGTGTGTCTCCATGTGTCCTGTAGTTCACTCTTTATCCACACTTCTTTCTTTGTAAATGCTCATTACTACGACTCGTTCTGGCTTCTGCTACACCACCAATACCGGATTCTCATCAGGACTCCTCTCTGTTATCCTGTTGTTGCCCCATGTCATGGAGAACCTAAAACTTTGGATCAGCAGGACCAGGCCTTCATGCTCCAGCAGGACACAGATGAGGTAGATTTGGGGTGGGCCAACTCCAAGCTCTACATCTGGACCTGGGCAGTAGCTGAGTCAGCCCACCAGCTCTCCTCAGCCTCCACCACAAGAGAGAGATCGGCAGCACTACCCTGGCTAGCTCACCAAACGCCCCAGCCAGCAAGGGGAAGGGGTGGCTCCCCTGTTCTCATGCTCTTGGGGTGGCTCACCCACACTCATGCCACCAGAGCTAACTCCAATGTGCTTCCCAGGCAAGGTGCAGGATCCCCAAGCGCTGCAGCTGCCGAGGGGCAGGGACAGCATTCCCTGATCTCATGGCCCCATGGCTCTCCCAAATACCAGAGGTGGTGAGGATCAAGGGGCATAGAAAATGTCTTAATGTGCTGAGGATCATTTGTTCCACAAGTCTGTATCTCCTATCATGATAAATGCTGCACTTTTACAAATCACCATTGCGACCATGATTTGGAGGTCAGTTGTTAGAGCTCAGAAAATGGCTTTGTTAGAGAAGGGCTTCTTGTGTAAGCCTAGGGCCTGAGTTTGGACCCCTAGCACCCATGTAAAAGAGCTAGGTGCAGCCACCTACCTCTGCAATCCCAGTACTAGGGAGGTAGAGCAGGAAAAGCTCTGGGGTTTGCCAGCCAGTCTTGCTGAATCCGTGAGCTTCAAGTTCCAATGGTAAAAAACAAGGTGGACTGTGAGAGAAAATGACACCCAGCTTCCGAGTCTGGATGCCACATGCATATACCACGCACATGCACACACATGCATATGTGCTGCACACATGTACACATGCATCTACTACACATATGCATACACATACACATTCCACACACTTATATACATGTATATACCACATACTTGCACACTTGCATATACCACACACATTCATACATGCAGATACCATATACATGCACATACATGCATTACCACACACATGCACACACATGCATACACACCACATACTTGCACACATGCATTACCACACCCAGGCACATACAAAAGCCAATGCTAGCTAGTGCTCTATGACTCCAAGATGCATCCTTGCTAATTTCCCACTAACAAGGACATTCTCTACGTGATTTGTCATCACCAGGGATAGTCCTAACGTGGCATTGATACATGTCTACACATCACTCTCAGACTGTGCTAGCTTCATCAGCGCACCTTTGTGGTTGAAGGGACAGTGTGCACTCTTGATATTCATCGGATGCTCTTGTGCTTTCTTAAGCATTGTTTTGGCTGTGGTTTTAGGTCGCCATGATATTTCAGTGAGCAAAAAAGACAAAACTCTCTGTCTGTGTGAAACTTCATCCCAATGGATGGGTGGTAAAGAATAGATTATTATTTTTAAATTAAAAACAAAGCAAGTAAATAAATTTTATTACATGTAGAAACGTACAAACACCATGGAGTGGACAAAGGTATTCGACACGTAACTCAATAGGGCAGAGCAGGTTGAAACATAAAGGAGGGTAACTGGGGTTGGCTCTCGTCTAGAAGGGAGCATTGTAGCAAGGCTAGAAGGAAATGAGGTGTTTATGCTGCCTGGAATGTTCTAGACAGGTTTAAGCAGAGTACCTTCAGGGAGGGGTAAGACATAGGAGATGAGGTCAGTGTAGCAAAAAGGTCTAGGTCTTCTGAAGGCCCCTATTATGCTTGCAGACAGGAACCTAGCATAACCGTCTCCTGAGAGACTTCACCCGAGCATAGACGGAGGCAGATGCAGAGACCCTCAGCCAAGCATCAAGCACAGCCGAGGGAGTCTAGTGGAAGAGATAGACGTAAGCGAGTCGGAGGGGTCAGGGATACCACAGAAAGACCCACTAACCTCGGTCTAACAGGGTCAACTATCCTTGGACCATGGGGGCTCGCAGAGCCTGGGCCACCAACCAGCAAGCAAGCAGGAGCTGGACCTAGACCCCTACACATCTGTAGCAAATTTGCAACGTGGTGTTCTTTTGGTTTCCCCTAACAAGTGGAACGGGAACTGTCTAAGCCTCTGTTCCCGGCCACTGGATTCCCTTTCCCCTACTTGGACTGCCTGGTTGGGTCTCACGGGGAGAGGATGTGCCTAGACCTGCTGGGACGAGATGCCCCAGGGTAAGGTGGTATCCAAGTGAGACTGAGAAGAGAGGTGGCGGGGAAGGCTGTGATCAGGATGTAAAATAGGTTTTTTAAGAAGTGTTTTTAAAAAGTGAAATCAGAAGCCGTGGCAGACTTTTCAGCCAAGAAGCAGCACAGGATGCAGAATCCTTGCCCACAAGGTCAAGCAGCAGGCTGTAAAGAAGAGGTGGTGGATACAGGAAGACCGGCTCGAAGCAACCCCAGCGACTCAGGAAAGAGATCACAGGGGATTGTCAAGGGTCATTCTCTGAATATCCCTTATTTTCTTATATGGGGGTGGGCTTGTGTGGTATGTAATGTATATGCTTGTGTGGTTGTTTGCATATGTTTGGAGATATATATATATGCATATATATATATATGCACATGCACATGGAAACCTGAAGCTGTCCTCAGGAATTGACTATTCTCCATCTTATTCGCTGAGGTATGGTCTCTCAAAACCAGAAGCTGTCCATACAGCTAGCCTAGCTGTTCAGCCACACCCAGGACCTGTTCTAGAGGCACTGGAATTACTAGCGGGCTGCCACACCCACCCAGCATTGATGTAGGTGCCAGGAAGCTGACCTCTGGTCCTCGCTGCACAACATGCTCCTTAACTACAGAGCCAGCTCCTCCCTCACCCCGAATGTATTTCAGAGAAAATAAAATAAGGCACTATCCAAACTCATGATTGACAGAGCCCTCATGGTGGTGGGAAAAGGTGAATCAGAAAGGCGGTGGAGGAAGGCTACCACTGCACATGCGGTCTCGACATTATGGAAAGGACAATCACCAGGAAAATACACATCAGCGTGCTGGGGACCTGGGGAAGGTGGCTTTAAAACTCCAGGGGACTGTAATAGAGAAACCAGACACATGTGGCTTTTGAAAGTTTTTTGGTTTTTTTTTTTATCCTAAGTGCTTGTTTGCTGAAAACCAATTACACAATTCGGAAAGTCTGGCGTGATATTCTTTATCTTGAATCGTACATCAAAAGTTGAGGTTCTCTAATAGCGAAGCCCTCAAACTTTAGTGTTTGTTTTTGTAATTGACGTCATCTACTTTTGCTATAGCTAAACGAGTGAAAAGACAGGGGGGAAAGAAATCGCAGCAGAACTGAGATTTCAAATATCAGAACCCACCAGTCACATTCACAGTGGTGTTGGACAGGGTCTGGTTTCTAGCACCCATCTTTTGAAGGCTTGCTCTAAAACTGTCCAAGATGCAACTCCATCATGAACTGAACTCCCTGATATTTGGGGAAACATTGCATTTAATCTCCTTTCTGTTAAAAAGGTGAGGTGTAAGTACTCTGACATAATGTGGATTTATAAATTAACACAAAGGTCTCCATGATGCTCCACTGTCTGGTGGAGGTAGATCAGACCAGAGAGGTAGGTCAGGGAGGGCCCTCTTCCTCCAACTATCTGTGATTTAATAAAGGAGAAAAACCATGAGAATTAACAAAGGAAGGCAGAATCCACATTTGCTTCTCTCTCTCTCTCTCTCTCTCTCTCTCTCTCTCTCTCACACACACACACACACACACACACACACACACACACACACACACATGTGCTCACACAAAGTCAGCTAATACTTTAATCCTCAATTGTCCAAAAATGTCAGAGACTGATACTTTAAGTATTCTAAAGGACTTTTGATGAAGTCCTTTAAAATTACATTTTACATTACTTCAATGAAATGAGCTTCGAGTAAAGGAGAAATGCCTAAGTGGCAATAATTCAGCATTAACATCTTCAGAATGAACATCCCAGGCACAGAAAACTTGCTCTCTGTGTGTTGGTTTCCTCCATAGCCACCCAGCCTGCAACTCCCTTACTATTTCTTTCAACGTTCTCTCGGAATGCTGTTCCCGGCCGCTGCACCACTCCTCCCCACAGCCATACAGGACCTGGCTCTGCACGTATTCATTCCCTTTCACCTTGCCTGCCCAATTCACCTGCAGAGCAGGTCACTCTCCTACTCTGAAACCTTCCCCAGTGCCTGCAGAAGGAAGCCCACAAGCTTTACGTAACTGCCCCCTGGTGGTCATCTACTGACTCACAACGTGGGAACCCGGATTCAGATTTCATTCAACATGGAAGACCTTTTCCTATTTCTAGGGGAAGCCAAGGGTGGGAAAGTAGAAGAAAGTACAGAGACGTGTTTGCTTTCACAGCTATGGCAAAGAATAGCAGAGAGGAACACCTTGTGCCTCCAAGAAAATATCAGTCTCCCTGAGGACTCTCCCATGTCCTAAGCAATACTCATCCCTAGTATTTCTACATTGAGCGCCAAGTTGGAGTTTTGTGGATGAAACATGACTCAGTGTAATCCATAATTTACAATGTAATTGGTCCCCTGAACTGACTTCCTAAAGGCACATGTTGTCAATTAAGATTGCATTCTTGGAGTGGAATGTAACATTAAAATAGCAAAACCAATCAGAAAATAAACTTAAAAGCACAGAAAATTTGCTTCCTACAAACATTGAGAATGTAAAGCAAATATTTTAATGTCAATTCTCAAAGGTTCCTTTGGGGAATATTTTTCTTTTTGTGGTCTGGACAAGTTAACATGTTTCAAAATGTAAGCGTGAAAGGTTTTGAACACGGAACTATTTTGGTCTTAGCTTTTGATGCTAGGAAATGACCATTACTGTTCTGGTGAAAAATATAATTCCATGTCCATGAACGTCAGAGTCAGCAAAGGAAATAGCGGATAGTCTGTGACCTTCCACAGGAGTTGGACGTTCAGAGAGAGTTTCTCTAGAGGCAACAGCTGTGTGTAGTGTCTTCACCCACCCACCCTCATTTCGAAAGATAGAAATGCAGAACCGTGTCAGCTTTGGGGCTAGTTATGAAGACTGAGGAGACCACTCTCAGAGCTTCTGTGTGTCCTCTGAAAACCGAGGAGCAGAGACTGTGCCTGATTCAGGTCCGAGTAACCTAGAGACAGTACCCAAGTGGAGGAAGCATCAGTACAAACTAATTTGAGAGGCAATATCATTCCTACAGGTAGAACACGGCAAGTGTGTCCTTTCCACACAGTCAGCCCGGTGCATAGGCAAGCAGTGAACGACAGGCCACCGTGCGTTCTGTGTGGGACAGGGACAAAGAAATGCCCACAAAAAGATGCTGCCGGAGCCATGGGAGTTCTCAAACTGTTGCTCCATCGCGGTGGTCATGGAAGAGGATGTCTTCACTCCCAAGGCTTACAATCCGAGACAAGGGCAGGAGACAGAGATGCTGTCAGAGAACTCAGAAACTGCTGAGTTGCTGCTATGCTAAAGTAAAGTCAGAGACATCCAAGGATGACGTTTCCCTTCTTACTCTCCTCCCTGGCTTCACTGATCACAGGAGAGCTGCAGAGGGGTAAGGTGTCTAAATAGAGACAGTGACATTCCCTTTCATTCCAGGGACCTAACTAGACATGTTCCTAAAGTCAGATGGTTAGTGATGAATGCTGACTAGTATGAGTTGAATTTTTTTTAAAAATCAGTAGTCTACATTTTATTTTAAATCACAAAAATAACTGTTATTCCAACTGCACTAGACAGTTTGGCCAGTTGTTTTATCTTTTGCTGTCAACATTCACGGGTAGTCAACCCTGGTACCAGGACATACACAGTACGTGATATAGGAAAATATATTTTCAAACCTACTCTCTTCCCCTTAAATAAGACCTCTATATTTTAAGAATAAAGACTCTTATAATTGCTTATGATGTCATAATTAAAGTTTCTTATAATGTGCCATTTATGTACCATGGGTTTAAGAAAAAAAAAAAACGCTACTCGATTTACAAAAAAAAATTCGTATATCTCAAATATAAAAGTTTCAGGTAATGGCTTCAAAATCCAGAAGCTTATGAAATTATTTTTTTCACTGTTTTGGAGAGTACAGCTTTTGCCTGCATGTGTCTGAACATGCAAGGACAAAAGCTGGTAGATTATCCTGTATCTTAAGAAAGTTCTCCATAAATCTGGAAATACAAACCTATAAACCTTGGAGATTGGATCATTGTTATTTTAAACCTCAGTTAAGAATAAAATGGGTTTTGTCTTAATAGCCTTTACATTTTTTATTAATTTATTTGTGTGTGTGTGTGTGTGTGTGTGTGTGGAGAGAGAGAGAGAGAGAGAGAGAGAGAGAGAGAGAGAGAGAGAGAGAGAGAGTGTGCGTGTGTGTGCATGTGAGGCGTGTGTGTACAGATCCCCTTGGAGGTCAGAAGAGGGTGTTGGCTCTCCTGGAGCTAGAGGATCAGGTCGTTGTGAGCTGACCAATGTAGGTTCTAGGGACTGGGCTCTGGTCCTCTGGAAGAGCAGCCAGTAAGTAGCCTTAGCCACTGAGCCTTTGCTCCAGCCCTTAGCAGCCTTATGGCAAACTTTAATATGAGATGTGGCACAGTGTAAATCTCTGTAGCTCAGCTGTAGCAACCTCAGCGACAAGGTGCCTGTAAGGGATTCATGTTGTGACGTCTACAAGAGAGTCTGTCAGCACTCCCTTTGCTCCAGCTGCAGCAGGCTAGTGAGCATGAATGAATGAAGGAATGAATGAAGGAATGAATGAAGGAATGAATGAAGGAATGAATGAAGGAATGAAGGGCTGAATGAAGAACACACCGAGAAAGGAGGATGAGCCTTAGAGAGAGAGAGTTGTGCATAGACTTTAGGGTTGTCACTTGGGATCTGCCATCCCACTTACCCGCGACACACAAACTCAGTTTCATTCTCTGAGCATCTTAAAGATAAATAGGCTTCACGCATCAGTACCGCTCGATCTGGGGTTGCGTGGGATCCGTTCACTAAGCCAGAAAGTGTGCAAAAGAAGTGGACTCTTCTTAACCATCCAAGCACATGAGAACTGTTGGCTGCCCTAGGCTCCAGTACAGGGATAAATAAGCCACCTAATGATGAGCATACAGTTCAAACCAGGAAGTCCTGAGATGAGAGCAGACAGAGAAAGTGCAGCGGAGCCAGTGAGGTCTTCCGTTTCTGGTCATGTAACTCTGACACAGCAGCAGGGACGTGTGTGTGTGTGTGTGTGTGTGTGTGTGTGGTGTGTTTAACTTACTAGTATGTGTTAAGAAGAAAACTTAATATCCAGATGCTGGACAGGAGGTGTGAAACCTTGGGAGATGGAGAAAACAGGACAAAACAAACACAAAAACAAACACTGAAAATCAAGACCTCCATCTCAGTCTAAGGCTCCTTTGACAAAGTCCGGAGTGTGTCTGAATGAGGTGGGCCTGAAAGTCACTAGAGTTAGCAGCACTTGATCCCACAGATGGGAGAGACGGGAGAACCCAGAAACCTAGAGGGCTGCCTGGCTTCTTAGAGTGCTTACTACTGCAGTCGAGAAGGAGCCTGTGCCAGAGGGAAGAACAGGTTGATTCCTCAGAAGCCAGAATGAGGAGACTTCCTCACAAAGACACCTTCACTGCCCCTTAGCAGTGTCACTGAATCAGACTAGAGGCTGCACCAGACCTACCAAAGAATGCTTCAAAGCATGCCTCAAAAGAGTCTGACGGATATGAGCCTAATTACACCACACAACAAAGCCCCCACCCCCACCCCAAGGTTTAAATAACAAGAAAAACATCGATGGAGCACCTAACATTATAAAATCCACAATTCGGCCTCTAACGAAAAAATAAGCAAGCATGGGAAGAAGCTAGCAAAACATAACCGGTATCCAGGGAGAAGTGGATTAATTAACACAAAAGGTGGATTAATTAACCTAAGTGGATTAATTAATATAAAAAGTGGATTAACTAACACGAAAAGTCCTAAACATTACTGGAGATGCTTTGTGTCTCCAGAAGGAGGGTATGACCAGGGGTGAGAACTCAGATTTTTGACGGAAGAAGAACAAAAACTGCTCAAGAACTCAGGCGCTTTGCCCCGAGGTTTAGGGAGATGTCCACAGCTGAGGTAATGATGAACTGTTGCAAAGCTGCCAACCTCAGGTAAGCAAAGAGGGGATCCGCTTCGAATGCACATTCTCATGGTGTTAACCTGTGGTAAGCAACAGAGAAAAAGAAGTTTAAAAGTCCTCCTCTGGTCTTTGTTTGTTTTTTAAATTAATGCAATTTGGGGTGGGGTGACGTTACCACAAACAAACAAAAAAAAAGAAAGAAAGAAAAGAAAAAGAAACAAAGAAACAAAGAACGAATGTGAGAAGATCAGCCCTGGCCATGTGGAAGGTGAGGCCTCTGTGGTACACATCCAGAAGATGGGCCTTATGAGATGGGAGCAAGGAGAAGAGCAAGTTACATGGTGTAGCGACTTTACCAGGGGCTTCTTCCTGTGGCTCTCTGAGAACCAGAAATCTCGAGGAAGGCAGTTCTTTTACTCTTTTATCCATCACCCAGTCACCCATGAAAGTTAAAGTCAGAGCTTTATTCGATAGTACAACTCTTTTGGAAAGACTGGGCTAGTTCCGGGACAATTGTCATTTAGAATTGGACCTCGTTGTTAGTGTGGCGGCTTCTTCCTCACGTGTTTTACCAAGGCTGAACCCTGACCATGGGTCATGGCTCCTCTACTGTGACCCTCATCCCTGCCTCCTCTCTTCCTCATGCCTGTAGGTGTCTTTAGCCTGACTGGTCAGGTTTCAGGTTCATTGGCTCCAAGAAGATCCAGCCTGTCTGAGACTCTGTCTAGCTCATGGTCATTTAAATTGTTTGTCCCCCACCCAAACAGCTCTGACCCAGCATCCCAGAACTCACCAAAGCCATCCCAAACCGTTGGACCATTAATTACTCTCTGCGCCTCCATTTGACAAACTACGGTAAACGTGTGTCCAACTCCATAGGTAAATAAAGAGGACTCACTGTCCTCTCTTTCTCCACTGTTAGATGTGCTTTGCTTGGGTTCCTAACTCTCATTCTGCTCTATCTGTAGAAGAAGATGTCTGGTTCCAGACATTTAGTTTCTGCTTTGTAGTATTCCTGATGAGAAAAAAAAAATAAGGCAAAAACAAAAACGAACAAGCAAAAGCACGGTATGGCCTTTGAGTGGTTATCAGCCTTGAGCTCGGAGACCAGCACACTGTATTTGTTATTGCTCGTTTCCATGGTAAGCTCATGTACTGTGTTTATACACGGTTACTCAGAAAAGAACTCTACAAGCGCCAACAAACTGTCAAAGGCATCATGGCACAGAACAAGTTAGGAAACTCCACAAAACCAGTTGTTGCATTGCAGAGCCCTGTTCCTGGACTCACTAGGATGTTGGCCATTCTGAATGACTAGGCTGTATCGGGGAGTTTATGACCCATGCTTTCTCCTACGTCCCCAAGGAAAGCAACATGGTAAAGAAAATGAGGCTGGGCTTCATTGTCCCAACCACATCACACATCCCTTGGGAAATTCACACTCCTACTACACTATGGGGACAGTCTCCAGCGGTGCATATAACTGTGGAATACAAAGCCACATCGTGTGACCCTCCCTCCTGGACATGGTCACCATGTGGCTCCTGCTCCTGATCTGCTGTCCTCCAAGCTCTAACAACGTTTGCCATGATCTCATCTGCTTCCACTTCCCTTGTCTGGTCGTCATCGTCTGTCTCCCTGACCAGAATGTTTGTCTGCCTTATTTACGGCTAAGTATCCAGACTTTGGATGGTGCCTGGCTCGTAATAGGAAGTTAATAAAATATGCGATATCTTCTCTTAAGCAGCAACCGTGCCCAGAATCTCTGTGGATGAGACTCTCCAGTTTGCTACACACACGTGAGAGACCAGATCAAGAGTGCAACTGCAGCCGGTGCCTACGCATTTGATGGAAGGACTGGATACCGGACTTGTCAAGAAAAACTTCATTGCAGGTGTGTGGATTGGGCTGGTGCTTAAAGGATTAGGTTGCAAGGAGTTTACACCATGCCCTGTCCCAGAAGAGGGCTTCACAGAACACAGATCAGTATTTGTAACCCTCACCGGCTGACAGGCAGAGCTGTTCAAAAAGGAAATCGGAGCCACTATTTAAACAGGCCCAGAAGGGTCCTCAGTACTGTGGGTCCATTCACACTGTACTTCAAATAAAAAAGGACTCTAAATTCTTCAAGTAAACTTCATTGCCTCTCAAACACTTATCCCTTCAGCAAACTGTGGCCTATTCCCTGATTTTTGAAATCGTTAGAAGGTGCTAAAGGGCCTGGAGAAGGAGATTCAGTTGCAAATTCCTCTGCTCTCCCTGTTCTGGGACTTTACAATGACAGGAATACTAATGTTTTTCTTTTGACTAGGATTTTCCATGTAACCCATTCCCAAATAACCCATGCATTATCTTATTGTAAGACACTGGAATCCAGCATTTTCAAAATGTTTTAGAAAGCCCTCCTGTCCTAAAAGATCACCAGGTCCTACCCGCAAAGTGTCTAGCACTGTGACCCACATAGGACTTGAACAATTGGAGTCATTCTGTGTTAAAATAACGTGCTGCTGACTCTCTGTTGCCTGTGAGATCATATCTTCAGAGCCAACCAAATCCACAGATTTAAAAAAATATATATTCTTGCACTGAACACACACAGATATTATTTTCTAGTCATTATCGCTGGACAAAACTATTTGCACTGTGTTAAGTGTTACAACAGTTCTAGGAGTGACTTAAAGCATACAGAGAGAAACATGTGTAGGTTAGGTGTAAATACTTGGACATTTTACATAAGATATTTAAGCGTCATTAGATTTTGGTATCTTAAAGTATTCTAGCGATCATTACACATAGACCCAGTGAAATGACTCTATTTTCAACCAATCGGTTAGAAGACCAGAGTATTTCCTGGGATAAATCACACACCGATAGGGTATCTTGTCAAATCCCTAGAGGTAGACGGAAAAGTACTAAGAAATGAAAAGAAAGCAAATGCGTTTAGACTATGGGTGGTGAAGACAGGGTCGGGGGTGGAGTTCTAGATCATGAGACATGACGAGTCTGCCGGGAACATACATGGACACTCCATGGAGACTGCTCAAGTTCTGAAATCAGGGAGAAGGTGGCGATCTGCTCTCGCAGGCTGTCAAAAGAACGGAAAGTCGCCTCAGAGCTCACCGTTGTCAATGAGGATTTTAGAAAATGAAAATAAAGTTCTGTTATAGAACAGGATGATATGCAAGCTAGCTATAATTCTTCTATCCTCTTACATAGGTCTGCATTCATACAACAAAGAGTATTAAAAAAAAAAAAGCATTCCAACTTTTCCCAATGGAAATTCTTTTCTTTTCAACATAATTGATTTGGAATTTCAAATCAAGTACTCCCATTCGTTTCCCAGTCCTTCCATGTATGCCCCAAACCTTTGGACCCCCCCCAGACAAAGAAAGGGAGAAAAGAAGGAAGGAAGGAAGGAAGGAAGGAAGGAAGGAAGGAAGGAAGGAAGGAAGGAAAGAAGGAAGGAAGGAAGGAAGGGAGAGACAGAGCCCATTGGGCAAGGACATGTTTCACCATCAACCTCCGCACTCTCTCACACCTCGCACTGCCTTCAAGTCTCCATTTTGCCTCTCTCCGCATGCTTGCACTAGTCCTCTCTTCCACCTTCCCCACCTCTCCGTCACACCCTTCCTCTTCACAATGGTTGGCCTGGCTGGTTTGCACCATCTCCCCAGGCCCTCTTGATGGAAATCCTTATGACCATGTCTCTCTCTGCCGTTCCGCTGCTTTCTCCGCTCTCGTCTCAGTCAGACAATTGACCTGTTCTGTGCTCAAAGGCTAGGGTTTCAACTCTTCAGCCGTCTCAGCGCAGCCCCACTGACTTCTCCAGATCTAGCCTCCTAGTGTCTCGTCTTCCCCAAGAGTAGCAACTGACTCCCCATTGTAAGCTCCCCAAGTCCTGTTCTCAACCACTGAGCAGATGGACCTGACACTCATACTTAAACTGTGTTTTTTCACTCCTAAAAGCTCTCTTAAAAAGAAATGTTTCTCTCCCGGAGCCTGTATCTCTCCCAGTTTAGCCAGGTGACATAGGCACACACACTAAAGATCTGATTCATTATTTCTCTACCAAGTGACTCTTGTATGTAGCTGTATTTGTACTACATAATTAAACATCCCACATTTGTCTTCTCCATCACAAATGTGTGCTCTCTTAGCACCTTCGGTCGAGAATAAAACGTTAATATTGTTTTTTCTCTCTCTCCAGACCTCATTAATTTTATGCAACTAACTTTTTTACGAAAACTTCCTCTAGAAGCAGGTATTTCCAATCAAGTTACTCACCTTACATAGGGAGCCCAGAATGATGACGCATGCTCTTGGCTTCCCTTCAAAAGAAACGTTGCTTCCCCGTTCCCTTTACTGCTGATCCCTCAAGGAGAACATGGATCCCCGGTGACATTTCCTCATCGCTATTACTCTCAAGCACAGGAGAAGAATTATCTCGAAAGTATCCAGTGTTAACTGAAAGCCTGGCTCACTGTTGCCGCTGAGAGTCCTTCTCTGAGATTGTACTGATCCCTCCCCTTAACACTTGCAGGTATGTTGCCTTGAATACAGAAATTATTAGTATAACTCCTTGGGAGTGTTCACTGTTTTGCTTTCTTCTTAAACAATAAATTCCATTGTCTTTGTTAGATTCCCTTGGTTCTAAAACTAAAGATTTCTTCCACAAAAAAACCTTTCTTGAGACCTACCATGCTATGTAATGGAGATGCTTTCAATGGAGTCAAAACTCCTGTCCCCTAGGACAGACTCAGTCCCTACGGATTTCTCTCAAGACCACTGGAAATAGTGTCATAATTAGCCACATTGGTCAGACAAGCTATATGATTACTAAATCCTTTGTGAGATTCCACAGTCCTACATTCAGCGTGTAATGAGAATCTGCTATAATGCTAGACACTGGGCATAAAAATCTAATATCTCCAGAACTGCACACAGTGCCCAAAACTGACAGAGAAACAAGTGTCTGCAAAAGAAACACACACACACACACACACACACACACACACACACACACAGAGAGAGAGAGAGAGAGAGAGAGACAGAGAGAGACAGAGACAGAGACAGAGAGAGACAGAGACAGAGACAGAGAGAGACAGAGACAGAGAGAGAGAGAGAGAGATAAAAGAAGGGGCAATAAGATAATATTGAGTTATTTCTTTTAAACTTTACAAGAACAGGAATATAAAATAGAGTAGCATTCTTCTTCTTCCTCTTCCTCTTCCTCTTCCTCTTCCTCTTCCTCTTCCTCTTCCTCTTCTTCTTCTTCTTCTTCTTCTTCTTCTTCTTCTTCTTCTTCTTCTTCTTCTTCTTCTTCTTCTTTGTATAGAATGGAGTTTATTCAGGACATGGAGAGAGGAGTTAAGAGAAAGGCAGAGAGAGAGAAAATAGAGGAGCAGTAGAGGCTGGCCATGAGCACATGGGGGTGGGGGATAGGGAGACAGAGGGTAAGAAGCAGGAGCAAGAGCAAGAGAGCAGGACCTAGAGTAGCATTCTTGAAGAAGAGGAAAACATGCATTAGCTAGAACTCAGAGCATGGCAATACATGCCTCCTCCAGATGAGCCAGAGACACATTCTGGGTATACAAATGTGTATCCGGAATTGGGCTTCATCTCAGACCACAAACAACAAAAACAAAAACAAAAACAAACAAACAAAAAACTAACAAAGGCTTGACTAGAATAGCTTAGGCAGCGGAGTGGCTGTACTAGTGGGAACAAGTCTGACCTTGGCAAAATCATTTAGAATGTTCCTGCAAGGATATAAGCAAGAAAGAAGGAAGACCCAAAATGATGGAGTGGGAGAGGAGGATAGAGGAGGGCCCAAAGATGCTCCTGGGGTACACCTGAAGATTGACTGTAACTGGGGACTAAAAAGACTGTCTCATTTACATTTTTATTGCTATGATAAAACACCACGGCCAAAAACAACTTGAAGAGAAAAGGGTTTATTTCCACTGAAAAGTCCTGGGTTGCTGTTATTGAGGGGAGTACAGGCAGGATCCTGGATGCAGGGACTAAAGCAAAAGACACAAAAGAGTCCTTCTCACTGGCTTGCTCGACCTGCTTTCCTATGCTGTTCAGGACGACTTGCCCAGGAGTGGCACTGACCACACTGGGCTGGGACCTCCCACATCAATCATTAATCAAGACAATTCCCCCACAGACTGACCTACAGGCTAGTTCTATGGAGGTATTTCCTCAATTAAGATGACCTCTTCCTAGATAGGTCGAGGTTTATGACAAGTTCACAAAACACAAACCAGCACAAGGACAAGCTGGGAGACCATGTGGATGATGGTCCTACTTACTCCGATAACACAGGTGGCCAGAAGAGTGGTTATGAGAGGCATGATCACGTAAAATGATCACGTGAGGACATGCAGTGTTATGTGTACCTAGAATGTGCAAGTGACAAGAACATCTGGGGCTATGTAGTTAGTTGAACAAATAAGTTTGGAGTTTGCTAAGTAGGCCAAATCTTGGAGGTTAATAGAAATATTAGTCAAAGTCCGTAAAGGATGTCAAGAAACCACACAAGTAGATGTTTTCCAAGCAAATTTATCAAGTGAGAATGGATGTGGGTAAAGAATGGGACCAAAGAAAACACCACGATTAAATCTTAAATTGGTTAGGGGACAAACCATTTGAAAAGCTGGTCACAGGTTTGACCCATGTACCTACCCTACTCTTACAAGTGTACCCTACTCTTACTAGGAGTAGCATGGAGTCTAAGGAATTCGCTGTCTCCATTGTTCCAGGGTAGCAGAAGAGGCAGAAAGACAGTGCAATCCACTTTTCTGTGTCCATTCTGCTATTACAAACCATAATTTCCCCATGATGACTAACAAGAAACGAGGCCCTAAGAATGGGTTGGGTCTTAGTTTGCTTTGGAGCCAGTCAGTATTTCTCTACATGGACGTTTTGACTCACCTGGACATGTCTATCAAAGGCATAAGCATGGGCACCTATTTCATACAATATCAAAACAAGGGGGGGGGTGTGACATGGGCTGTGCCCCTTGGAGGGAACCATAATATCCTTGACTGGCTGTCTGCACCATCTGGGACCCAAGGCCTCGGCCATGCTCAGCT
Source organism: Rattus rattus (assembly GCF_011064425.1). Taxonomy (NCBI): domain Eukaryota; kingdom Metazoa; phylum Chordata; class Mammalia; order Rodentia; family Muridae; genus Rattus; species Rattus rattus. The sequence goes on from NC_046165.1 coordinate 19,461,807, forward strand.
GGCAAAGCCTATTACTCTATTCTCTCTCCTAACTCACTTCACTTTCTGCTCAGGCCTTTTCCCTTTTATGACTTGACAGCGACTCTTGGTTCATGAGAGGCATCTGACCCACATACCCGTCCCTGAATGTGGGATGCAGTGTTTTCTTACTTGCCCCATTCATCATCCCGAGGAGGGTGGGGGACACAAAATCCAGACTTCTCTGAAGAGTTGCAGTTGCAGAAAAGGCAACAGTAACACTCCCTTCAGCAGAACTCAGATGCAGACAGACTACCGGGAAGAGCCCAGACAGAAATTGATTTTTCTTATCTAAATTACTAACACTATGAGAGTTATAAATGGCCTTTGATACAAGCTATCCCTCCTGAAGCACGCATGGTGATGTGGACAATCCCTCCCTGTCTGACCACACCTACCTTACCCCTATGCTCTGTCACCTGAGGGGACAGACAGATTGGAACCGTGCTTCGGATTTTCGCTCTCCTTCTCATGTCTCATTATTCACATGTGGCTAACCTACACCCAAAAAGGAAGGCCGCCTATTTTGTTACCTTTGTTTTAAAAACGATTTTAACTAAATTTTAGAATCGTATCCCTTTCCTTCTCTTTACCTTCCCCATAGCACTTTCCACCTTACTCAAGCCTCTCCCCATGCCCCACTGAAGCTAACAGCCATTTTTCTTTATCATCGATACAGACATACATATGTGTATACCCAAACGTACACACTCACAACATGCTGAATTCTATTGTTTGTATCTGTGTGTGTGTGTGTGAATGTCTGTGTGTGTGTGTATGTGTATATGTTTGTCTATGTGTATGTGTGTGTGTCTCTCTCTCTTTTCTGTGTCTGTCTGTGTGGTTTCACAGGTGAGCACTTTGCACTAAACAACCAATAAGGGTGCTCATCCATAGGAGAAGCCAATTGTCCTTCTCCCAGCAGTCATTAATCAGTGGCACAATTCTAAGTGCAGTTTAATGTTGGAGTAGACAGCAGATCCCATTGTCAGACCACACGCTCACTGTACACTCTCTCCTGAGTATGCCTGGATAATAGTCCTCAGCATGGCAGAGACAAGAGCGTTTCGTTTGGGGATTTCTGTTCTTCTAACAACCAGATTCCAGATACGCTTGCAGATTGCAAAAGAAAACATCCCTTAGTCTCATAATCTGTGTTAAAAGTAGCACTGTCTCGAGGTTCCATATCCTCAAAGTAGTGAGTCACAGCTAAGGTCACCCCCATTGATTCTTGGGGGCCTCCCTTATCCCAGGACGCTGTCTCTCACTGGAGATGCCCCCCATCTCCTCAACCCCGTCAGTTGCCGATTCCCATTCAATTTCATGGCCATCTAGCCATCTCTCCTGTCCTTCCCCATATCTGGTCCTCAACCCCTCATTCCCCTCCCATCAACAGAAAGACATTTCTGAGCCTTGCACTGTGAAGGGCATACAAGAGAAGCACAAAGGAAGAAAAAAGTCGGTGCACACTTTTCTAAAACTTGGTCTATTGTCTACCAAACAAAGACATTATCTACCTAACTGTGTTCACAAGAGAACTGAGAGTCTCTGCTGGCAGCCCCCAGCCTAGACACGGTCTCTCTATAGGTTCTTTGTACTTTCTTCATAGTAAGTCAATGGTAATGATGTAGCTATTTGGAAACTTGCGCTTAAACATCTGTCTTCCTTACATCCTTGTCTTCTTATGTAATAACATCCACCCCATTCTATTTCCCCACACAGCCAGACTCATAATGTGATTTCAATGTCCACTGCAAAAAAAGGAGTGAGGTTGACTAAATGCTAGCCCTGATTTAGAGTGAAGTGTGAGCCCTGCATGCAGTGTTTTGATTCCGTGGTGAACTATAAGATAGAATCTAATATCACTATTTAATGCGTATGAAAACTAAACTTTAGGTTATTCATAAGCCTGCACAGCTGAGATTCATATCTGTGTTTTCTGTCTACAATTTCCATACATTTTTTAATTGGAACAAATTCTTTCTTCCTACTGCTTTCTTCATAGTCAATCAGGTCTTATTATAAATGATGTAACAAACCTTTGGTAGTTAGTGAAGTAAAATACAAACAGCAGGGAAAATGCTGTACCCATCGCCTTTTTAGTGCTACCGTGTTCTCTTTCAGGACAATCATAAGTTTTTATTCTCTTTGCCCAACAATATACACGAACACGGGTTTTCCCAGGCCTCATTGGCCCAAGCTTTGTCCCACACTGTCAAGGGAAACAACATTGCGATCAAAAAGATACTGGATTCTGGGGTCGTACACGTGACACACATCCATGGTCAACTTCTCACTCCTGAGGCACCAGCTTCTTCAGGAAATGAACACTGCCTGCCTCCCAGAAACCCAGCAAGACCATAACGTCCTATCCATTCCCGAAGCCCATCTATTTAACATTCATCCCTGAAATTTATGATCTAAATAATAATGGGCTTACTAGACATATGTGTCTTAGGTAAAGAAACTATGGCCTTGAGTCATTTGATGTATTAATTAAAAGACTGTTCCTTCTGGAGGCAATTGTGAGTCCTTTTGAAACTCGGTTACAGTATCTGAAGATATGGTTGGTGTTTGACAGACATGATATATTCTGCCTGTAAGATCGTCTATGACAAGAATTTTCTAGGAGCGTCAGGGTAGATGACCACAAAAATTCTGTGGATACAGAATTTGAAAGTATACAAAGTAAAATTTTCAGATATTTCATATGTCATATTCTACACGTATTGAAATACAAGTAATGGGATACTAGTACCAATAAGATAATCTTCTGTCATATATATAACATGGGTGAATCTAAAAATCAATATACCAGGGGTCAGAGAGAAGGCTCAGTGGGTGAAGGCATATGCTGCTGACCCCAGAAACCTGAGTTCAATCCTCCAGACTCACGTGGTGGAAGAAGAGAACTGATTCTCCTCTGATCTCCACACACATACGATAGTGTGTGGACAGAAGAACAAACACATATACCGAAGACAGAATGTAGGTTGATGTCATTATGCAGGTGAGGGCAGGCACTGTTCAACCATCAAGGCCATGGTTGAACAGTTAAAGAATAAGGCAGGGACAAAGTTTTGTCAGGCAGGGGAGAAGAAGGAGGGAGAATCAAGATGGAGACAGGGAAGGATGACCTAGAACCCAGTGATCCTAGATTGCCAAGGTAGCTGGGGTGAATTTCTGTAAACAAATTTATCTTATCTAGATGGGCGATTTATATCCTGATCAGTTGGTTGTAAGTTATTGTGTGGGTGTATTATACACTGAGCATTTAACATATAAGTCTGGGTGTTGGGTTACAGTTCGTTGAGTCTTGATGTTACCTGGTAACTAGGACCAGAGTTCCCGGCTGGCCAGAGCTGGCCAGGGTGACTAGCAATGGGAGTAGAGAGACCTCTGGGGTCAGAATGGGCTAGACTAATTCGGCATGGTGCCTTGCTGAAGCCAAACACCGCCGAGATAAAGTAAGGTTAGTTCTATATGGCCCTACAGTGCCAGAACTAACACCAGGGAGTGACCGCCTGGGTCCGAGAGTACCAGGGGCCCAGCATGGAGCGGTGATACCCAGGAAATGGTCCCATCCTTTTTTTAATATTACTGCAACGACAGAGAGCATAATTCACCAACCAATTAGTAAATAAATAGAACAATTTTAAAAATAAATTGTATCAAAAGAGTTTGAGCCGTAATTTTATCATTCCATTTAAATTACATTTCTAGAAATTACAAATTTATAGAGACAAGAGTCAATCATTGATTTCCCAGGATCAGGAATGGGCATGGAGTCCTTTGAATAGACACGAGAGAACTTCTTAAAGGGCTAGATAGATTCCAACACTGGACATTGGGGATGGTAGTCACAACTGTACAAACTTATGGAATGCCATTGCATGCCATGTTTATAAGAAAAAAATGTTGTATTTAAATTATACCTCATACCTTAAAACTACTCTCTCCTTTTGCAGGCCAGCAGATTTAAAGATAGAGAGCTAATTTTTCAAAGTAATGTTTCAGGAAAAAAAAAGTCAAGCTATAGACAGTTTGGTCCTATTGTATATATCTACCAGAGTGTATCTGATACAATTTTTTAAAGTTTTGTCTGATTACCTATCTTATAATTTCATGTCTGCATGCATGTGTGTATGCATATGTGTGTGTGCATCCGTGTGTGTGTGTGTGTGTGTGTGTGTGTGTGTGTGTGTGTGTGTGTGTTATAAACACATACACGAGCAGGTGCACAGCATACATCTGTGAATGCACCTGAGCAGGTCAGGAGAGGATTTTGTGTGATTTGTTCTTTTATTTTCTGTTTTATTCCTTTGAAATAGGGCCTTTCACAGAAGCTGGAGTTGGGCAGTCAGCCCCAGCAAACGTCCTGCCTTGTCTCCCCACTGGTGCCACAGATGTGTATGGCCATGCCCATTGTTTGATGTGGGCACTGGGATCCAAGTTCGGGTCTCATGCTTGCAGAGCAAACATCCTTACCCACTGAGCTGTCTCCCCAGCCCCTAAGTCAGCTGTCTTCTGGAAATTGTTATGCAGTAGTCATTTCTTGGGTCCAAGGTAATATCTGACTCCAAACTTGATGCCCTCAGCAGATACCTCATGGGGTCCCTCGCTGTGCAGCTAGCCCTTGCCTAGCAAGGGTGCTTTGGCCCCACCTCTTCGCTTTCTATGATCATGATTTGCTAAAGGAGAAGCCCCGCCATTGTGCCATCACGCTGGATTTCAGGACTTAGAACTTCTTTTGCTGCCTTTGGTGTATGTAAGTCTGGCTTTCTTTGGAATTAACCATAGACCCTTAGTGAAAACAGTACCCAGGCTTAGGGAGCGGCACAGAGAACCTGAAGGAAATTTCTCAGCTCTTCTTTTGTTCTGTATTCCATTCCCACAATGACCTTGGCAACTATCTCCACCTAAAGGTATTAAAAAAGAAAACTCCCCCATGTTGTTGCCACAAGAATTCTCCTAGAGTTACACCCTCCTCCTCTTCCTCCTCCTCCTCTTCCACTCCTTCCTCCTCCTCTCATATCCTCTCTTCCATGTCACAATGTGTGATTATACATGTATGTAAATTACCAAGGCAGTATTATCCATTGGGAGGAAACCTAGATTGAATTCTGTTGTCTCTGAACCGCTATGCCGTGGAGAGTCTGTCTCGGGAAGCTAATCTACAAGGTTCTGATGAGCGAAATGCAGGAAGCTAAACTACGCTGACACTGGGCAGTGCATCAAAGGGAGACTTTGACGTGACCCTCATGTGACAGGTGGCATAGGTGAGAATTAGGGGTCAGAATGAGGGGAGCACTTGTCCTTCGAAAGGATTGTGTTTATCGTGCCTCTGGGAGTCAGATGCCACCTTTAATACTCCTACGGCATTCTGAAGAAGGCTCTATTTTATGTTTACCAGGAAGTGTTGTCTTTCTCTCTTGCTGGACCTAAGGTAACTGCTGTGTCTCTCGGTTCCTAGCAAGCCTGCCTTTCATATCATTTGCTCTGCCGTTAATTTATAAAACAATGAATTTAATAAAACCAAAGAAAACACTAAGGTTTTCTAATTATATTTTAGGTCACCATATAGAGGAATAAATTTTATCACAGTCAAGATGTAAGGTTTTTTTTTTAAAAATCATAACTATACAGGAAAACAAATTTATATATCATAACTAATTAGTTAATAGGCTATTTTACCTAAGGGGAAATGCTCTCATTTTAATATTTTTTAAATTCATGTTTTATATGCAATATATCTATTTTTAGGCCAAATGGTTATGTTAATATATTACCAAAACTGATTGTTTTGACTCTGGGTAGTCCTAATCAATGTCATTTCAGGGAAACTTCCAAGCATAACGTAACAATGCTGACCAATAAGATCCTGTCTCAAACAAGTAAACACCAAAAACATTGCTTATCCAAAACTTCCTTCTGGACATTTCCTGAGAGATAAATGTTACTGTGTGAGATACTTTTAATCCAGTCATCGTTGATTTGTTAATAAGCCAGCCCAATCCTGGTGTTAGCATTTGAAGTTACATAATAGGTTTCCTCTTCCGTGAGTGTCTCCTTGTGTGTGCATGTGGATATGTGAGAATGTGTGCACGAGGAGGAAGCCAGAGGTTGGCATCATGTGTCTTCCTCAGTCATCTGCACTTCCTATCTTGAGACACAGTCTCTAACTGAAGCTGGAGCTTACCAACTCAGTTAGCATGTGGCCAGCAAGCTCCAACAATCCGTCCCTGAGCCTTGTCTGCCCTTAACTCTGTCCATTCCTCTGGACACTGAAACAAGACAACACTGCAATAGCCAGCTATCACAGTTTTGTTTTATATTTAAAAAAAAGATACTGTCAATATTATAAAAAGTATTTCTTGACAGAATGCTTTATAAGAGTGAATATGAGGGTTGGGGATTTAGCTCAGTGGTAGAGCGCTTGCCTAGCAACCTAAGGCCCTGGGTTCGGTCCCCAGCTCCAAAAAAAAAAAAAAAAAAAAAAAAGTGAATATGGCTTTGGAAAATTCAAATTTGATAAATAATAGGGCAGAGCAAGCCTGTGAAAACATCTCTTTTTACCTCAGCATCATAGTTTTCTTGAGAATCCTGAGTTCTGATGACCCAAGGCTCACAAGTAACAAAGAAAAAGCAAGGGATCCAGCAGACTTCCAGATAATCTCCTGATGCTTTTAGGAAGTTAATTTTGATTATATCTAAAATACATTAAGAAAAGGTGATGTATTGATTAAATAAGTTGGCGCTTATAGTCATTCCATCACCGTCACACAACAAGAAAGCTAGGCTTCAAATAACTGACAGATCTGCCTTTGAATAGGAGCAGAGGAAGTGGGGTGTTCCAGTGTCTACAAGGTGAAGCCTCATCGGAAGCAGGGATAAGAAACAAGAGGAATTACCTTGAGCTTTCTTTGCCCTGGATAGTGAGGAGGATGGTGACTCCACTCACCCTCACAACTGCACATCAGAAGTCTCTCAATATATGACCTAAAGTAAACAGGCCTTAGGACTTGTCCCTGGATATCAGGGATTTTTCATGAAGACTCCATTGAGTCTGAAGCCTAGAAAGAGATGGTTGGTCGTTAAGCGATGGGGGAATTCAAATGCTTAGTTGAGAAGATAACAGGGTTCCTTCAGCAAACAGGCTTTTCCTAAGTGACCCACGGTCGCTGTGGGAGAGAAAATAACATCTTTAACAAATCAGCAGCTTCAACTCGCTTTGCTAAAGTGAACAATCAGCTCTGGCTGTTGTTTATGTACCTAAGTGGGAAGGGAATGAATAAACATATATTTGGGAATCTCTTTAAACTCTCTCAACATAAATAATGAGTGTAGATTGAATATAATCTGAAATGTAATACAATGATTTATGTTTTAGATGCATGTTTCAAGGTACACATAACATACACACTTCTTTACATTAAGTGTACTTTCAAAAATTGTTTAAGGTCAAAGGGGTGTAGAAAACATGTAGTGTCTGCTATGTAGCATTTAGCCCTTTAATAGATAGTAGCTTGCTTGTTTCTTATAACAAAGAATATATTCTAATATATCTAATGGACTGCATTTGATTGAGGATCTTAAGTCTACTGGCCAAGGCAATAGATAAAGAGAAGCTTCAAGAAGTCTACATGTCTGTGTAGATAAAAAGTTAGTTGAGGTAATGAATGCAGGATTCTTTTCTCATCTCCCACTTTGTTCCAGCCCAGCTGATTAAAAGCAAGAGAGATAAACCTTTGAATTATCTGCTCTTCCATGAGAAACAAACCTAACACTAAGCCTTGGACATACAGTTAGGGTTTTCTACACGCTGAAGTAGAAGGAGTCTTTCTTCTGCTTTTACACAGAAACCGACAACCATCTGGCATCTTTGTTGAAGGAAAGGTCGGGAGGAAAGAGAGAGGGAGAAGAAAGGAATATAGTATTTTGGGTATATATACTAAATGCTCTTGGGAACCTCAGAAATACTGAAATGGGGACAAATCTTTCAGGAAAGGCTACCATTAAGAAAGAATACGTAGGTCATTTTGAAATAGCGCTAACAACTGACATGTGTGAGACATGTATCCTTACTTGTCCCGAGAGCCCACCCGATCCTCACAGCTACCCAGGGGGTAAGCACATTAGTAGTTACCTTCATCAGACAAGTCAAGGAAATGCCACTGAGGTAAAGGAGTTTGACCAAGGCCTTAGAACTAGCATGTTGCCTAGACAAGCCTTATAGGCAGCTAGTGACTACTCACGTCTTAGCTTCTAGACCTAGAGAAGTCAATAAAGGTTAGACCTAAAAGACTAAGTAATATACAATATAATTTCAATCTTTGCATATTTGGTATATGAAGCAAAGGAAAAAGAATAAAGTTAAATGCTTATCAGAGTATTTATCTCTGAGAAATGTCTTACACGTGACTTTGATCTTTTTATAGGAATGTCATTGTGCATTATCCAATATTCTTAAGATAAGAATGATTGACATTAGAACAGCTAAGAATTACATTTGCTTTATTTGTGGCACCCCACAGTAATCCACCAATTTTGGTTTGACACTTCGAAGGAAAGTACAAATTCCAACCAACACTGTCTACATCAGAAAAGGGAACAAGAAGTTAAAGACAAGGTTGCCCCAACTGCAAACAATGCTCTGGTGAGTAAATATGTGGCAGATGGCCACTGGTGTTTATCAGATACAGTCATCGAAATGATATCCAGACTTCATGGGTGCAAGGACAATGTTTTGGGGAAATTCCAAGTTTCCCCCAAATGGGTAAAATGACAAGGGATTTTCTCCTTCCCAGGATAATCCACTATTATCCTGAACACCAGAGGCCTTCACACTCTGATTCTTGAAAGAGACTCTGCTCTAGATTCTCCCGCAGAGACAAACTGTAAAGCGCTGTACGTCGTCTTACCACATCGCCCAACACCCAGAGCAGAGCAGAGCAATCAAGCATTATATATATATTCAACCCCGGGGACCTCGGAAGACATGTGACTACCGAGCTCTTGAATTATAGCCCGGATGAAGGACAAAGTAAACTTTTTAGATCTGTTCATTTGTAACTAATTTAAACACATGCATGACTTGCTGTCACCATCCCAGCAGCATGGCGCCAGGAGGCAAACTAACTCATGTTACCTGCTTGGAGCCTGTTTCTGTGCTTTTTAAGTACACCTATGTGTGCTTAAATGCTTTCCATGGTCCAAGTATAACACTACTTGGACCACAGCAGTGTGTTCTCACGATACTGTCTCCTCTTTCCTCAGCCATATAACTGTAACCCACACAGTACAGACTTTGGTAGGATTCTCCAAAATTGTCCCGTGCAAAGACTGAATACCTGCCGTACTTCAGACGTAATTTTATGTCTGCCAAGGAAACACTGGCTTAGGGTCTTACATCACAGGAAGAATGGTGTGTTAGCTTAGTAAGCTTGAACCAGCATGTCATTTCTTAAAGGAATATTTACTTATTATTTAGGGGGACCACATGCGGTGGTCAGAGAGCATATGATCCGGAACCCAGTTCTCTCTCTCCACCTTGTCAGTTCTGGGGATCAAACTTAAGTCACCAGGCTTGTTTGGCAAGTGCTTCTCTCTCTGAGCTATCTCACCCGTTCCACTATCCCACCTTAAAATACAACAGCTAGTTTAAGACACTACTCGCATTCCACAGACTTCGCTCCTTTACATTGTGTGATTCGGGGCTTGCAGTTTATTCAGTCTTATACAACTCTTGTCAACTTGCTGCTTGATGTGTTTAATATATTGGATTATGCAGCTACGTTTTCGTCACAAACAACAAACCACAAGCCACGTCTTCATTTTCCTCTATCCCGACCCTGGAACCTACCAATGGACTTTAGTCTTTCTTCATCCTCTACCTGGAACCAACCAATGGACTTTGGTCTTGACTCTAGAACCCACCAATGGACTTTGGTCTTGACTCTAGAACCCACCAATGGACTTTGGTCTTGACTCTAGAACCCGCCAATGGACTTTGGTCTTGACTCTAGAACCCGCCAATGGACTTTGGTCTTGACTCTAGAACCCACCAATGGACTTTGGTCTTGACTCTAGAACCCACCAATGGACTTTGGTCTTGACTCTAGAACCCACCAATGGACTTTGGTCTTGACTCTAGGACCCACCAATGGACTTTGGTCTTGACTCTAGGACCCACCAATGGACTTCGGTCTTTATCCTCTTGTTCTCACTTCTGGAACAACAAAATCTGTGGGACATACAGAAGGTCCCCAGCTCATGATCAGACTTGTGTGGTTTTGTTTTTTACTTTACTATGTATGAAAGCTATACATATCTGTCCGTCAAGCCTGCAACTTTATTTCCTGGGTCAGGCATATGTAGGATGATCTGTGCATGCAAGATGCTGTGGCCATGAACCCTAGCAAGCCATCTCAAGTTCGAGCCACCCATGACCTGGGATGTGTAGTGAGCATAGACCATGCTGCTTTATTGTGTGTATTGAAAGCATCTTTCGTTTTAACTTGTGGTGGGTTTATAAAGGTGTAAACTGACTGTGTGTCAGGGCATCCGTAATTGTCCCTCTTCCTTTCCCCTCATTTTTCACAGCTTTTGAATTTCCTTCCAAATTAAAAAAATTTCAAATATCGTTCTAAATATGTGCTTTGTCCTAACTTTCTTATGTGCTGATAGCTGCGGTCCACGTTTTCAACCTCATCGCTATTCAATTGAGTATTGATTCTTGTGACGCCAAGGCTGGGAGACAATAAACACTTTATCATCAAACTATGACAATGCGGATGATGAGGACATATGTAAGTTATTAGGATTTTAAAGGCTGAGAAGGGGAAGACAGGAGAAAGTGTCTCAAAGTGCAATTTTGGAAGCTATCTAAATAGTGTTTTCCCCACTCCCACTCCGGCCTCCACTTGGTACTGTTCCAGTTCTCAGCGTTTAAACAACGCTTGGCATATCACACCTGCAAGAAATCATTGTCGAGGGAAGGAACAGACATATTCCCGTGCACAGTCTATGGCTTTTCCCTCCCAAAGAGCCCTTAAGTCAAAGCATTATTTGTTTTGCCTCCAAAATTGCCTACCAAATGGCTTGTGGAAATTCGAAAGACTATAATAGCGTAAAGAGATATAGGCGAACCTGGAGCACTTCTGGATTACTGAAGCCAGTGAATTGTCTAAATTCTTCCTTTTGATGTGCACCAAATTCTGAAGAAGAGTCTCATTTAAGCCTTAGAAAATTAAGGCCTTTGCGCCACAGAACCTAAAAGCATTTACAATCACTTCAGTTTTCCTGGATGTTTCTGAGGTACCTTCCCCCCCCCCAGCCCCCCAGTTCCCTCCTCAACCAGCTCCACGTGCAGAGAGCTTTAAGGTCTCTGTGATATTCTTAAATATTCCCTCTGGGGATGAAGGGAAGGAAAAGAGCACCAGAGAGTGAGCTACAAGTCTCCACACAGACCTCTCTTTCAGCTCAAGTCTGAAGAGGGAGATAAAAAGCCAACTGCAGACACACTGTCCTCAGAAGGAGCCAAGAGCTACCCCAAAGATTGGCAGCTCCAAAAGGCATCAACAGGAATCCTGTTGGTAATTACCAGTTCGGAAATGTCATCCCATTGATTGTGACAGACATAAAGCAGCTGCTCTTTGTAGAGGAAGAACAGAGGCCGGGCCTGAGCGGTAACAAACATCGGGCCAGCTGCAGCCTGCTCCCCTTCCTAAGCTCTCCCATTCCAGACTTGCCAAATGCTGAAGCAATTAATCACACAGTAGAAGTGGATCTAAAATGTCTGAAATTGCCTGGTGAAGATTAACTGAATCTATCATATTTCCAGCCTGATTTTGGGGGTTGGGGGGGAAGGTAAGAGTGTCTTTTTATTGCAAAGAGCTTCTCAGTCAAATTAATTGCTAAAATTTAGAGAATCCTCTGGCCAGAAATCCTTATTTTTAAGTGAGAATCAGAGAAAAAGGCACAGGTATTTGCTTTTATGAATCTCTGGGGTAGAATCAAAGACTCCAAGCTCAAGCCAACACAGGTGTCCTTGTAGCCTAAAGAGCCCTTGAAGAGCAACTTTTAAATCTATTCTGCCTGTTTGTATAAAACACCCACCCATTCCTGGCTGGGGAATTGCAGTTGCTGTCAGGGGTTACAAGGGCCCCTGGAACATATGCCATTAGCTTTACACTCACGGAAACGTGGGCCTCTCTGCTAGGCCGGTTATGCTTCTCCGTAGTCAAACAGCCAGTGCCCCAGAAAGACATGTTGCTTCAGTTCCAGAGAAAGCATACAGCTGGCAGGCAGCTGGGTGGTACAGCCCACCTCCATATGCCTAAGGTGAAAGGTTCTGGTGACCCCAGCCCTAGTATCTGGGTGAGTGGTGATGGCCTTGTCACCTGCAGACCCCAAGGGAGTCTAACCTGCAGTATCCTTCTTCAGCCACTGTCCCTAAACTCTCCAGACCTAGGCCTCCAGTGAATGCTTCTGAGACTGTCTTCCTACCCAAGGAACTGACTGTTTCCCTTTGTAACTAGTGCGTCATTCAACTCTCTTCTTGTTTACTCCTTTGGAAGTGTCTTTACTATAGGATCTGGAGACATTTACTTCCTCTATTTTAAACTCCTTTCGTATATAACACCGGCTCTAAAGTTATGTTGTTTGTTGTTTTTATTCTTAAGAGCTTTTCTAAGATCAAGGGGCAATCTCAGGGGGTAAAGACACTTGTCAAGCAAGCTCGGTGACCTAGGGCGGATCCTCTGAACTATGTAAAGATGGGAAATGACTTCCACAAAGTTGTCCTCTGACTTCCCATACCCTCCTATACATAAAACACACACATGCGTACACAGGCAATAATTAATTTTATAAAGCTTTATTTGCATAAGTGTATTTCTTAACTTAATTCTAAATAACAACTAGTGTTCATGTTAACTATCCTTTAAAAAGGACAAAAGACCTGTAAGTGGTCGTGGATGAAGGAGAAAAGATTGATTTGGAAAAGAACAAGTACTGTGCGTTCTCTCTCACACATAGAAACAACAGCTACAGCTCAGTGTGAATGTACGACCGTAAAGACCAGAGATTAGGAAGGGAAAGAGGGATGAAGAGGCACGACTGGGTTTCATAGGAGCACGTTGCACACGTGTGTTAAAATACCACACTCAACCTCATTACTAAGTACAAGGAACACACCCTAATCAAATTTTTATGTAATCATCAAGCAAATCCAGCCATTAGTTATGAGTAGTTATGAGCTGAGAAGAAAGAAAGCCTAAGACCTGAAGGGTCTCTTTATTTAAAATAAGGCCCCTGAATACCAGCAACGGCTTTGTCCATGTGCCTTTTCGACTCCCCCCTGTTTCTATCTTAATATTCCATTAAAGAGAGAGAGAGGGCAATGGCCACCCATGTTCATTACTTGCTCCCTCCCCAGGGACATGGAATTCACTTTCATAATAATGGACGGTATTGTTCAAAATAGATAAATGTATATTTATTTAATTTCATAACTTGAACAAAAGAATAAACAGACTTTTATAACGACAGATTTTCACCGTTGTTTGGAAACGATGTATGCTTCCTGTGAGCACAGATGTTGCTGTCTTTCCAGAAGTTAGACAAACTCAAGCTCATGCCTCAACTACAGGATGGACAGGAAAAGAGATAAATAAGCAATAAAGTGGACAGTAGAAATTTTAAAGGGATCGGGAGCCACAAGTAACCAAACGTTTGTGTTGTTCAGCTTGTGTATATAAATATCCAGTTGTGTCTAGTGGGTACCTTATTGACTTACTGTCAGTCAAACGTAGGGGAAAGATGGTGGAACAACAAACTTAACATTTAAGAGTATTCATATCAGGTATGAATGAGTTGGTGACATTACATCTAAAAAGAACTAGAGGTGAGAAAGGGGAAATGCCATCATCAGAGTGTGGTACTAAACGCAGCCACAAGGAACCAGGGGCATAGTCAGAGTGTAGAGAGGCCCACTGATCATAGAGTGTAGACAGTCCCAGTGATCATGGTCAGAGTGTACACAGTCCCACTGATCATGGTCAGAGTGTAACAGTCATACTGATCCAAGAGTCTATATTAAAGTAGAGTATCATTGGGTCTGTACATCTGCTCAGAATGGAGACTAGAAGTGAACAGAAAGGGAAAAACATTCAGAAGACAAAAAGCATCATGGGCCCTCAGAAATCTCCCTAGGAACTTAAAATCTTAAAGGTCATTCACAAATAACCAACTGATGGTCACATGATCAATGCTTTAGAATCCTCCCTTAGAATACAAATAGTCGTGTTTGTATTTGACATTTGGAATATATGAAGAAGAAAACACACCAGCTATCTCATTCTAAGTGTACTTCCTAAAATCTTAGCTGGGCAGGTTGAGACCCACAGCTTTTTGGAAGCAGTTATCCGAGTGCTCCTGAGGGAGCAGGAGACTTTGCTGATGGGCAGTAGGAGAAAATGACACACTATACTGGTCGTTCTCTGAAGAAGGAAAATAAAGGGCTAGATCAAAAAGGTGCTTTGAGGCACCATTACATGCATGGCTTTGGTGGACAGCCCTTGAGGCTGGGCGAAGAGAGGACGCAGTGACATTTAGGCATCAGGGGCCAGTCGCGCCCACAAGCCGAGACTCTGCCCACACATCTGGAACATTTCAATAAAGGCCTCAGAGATAAGATTGACAGTTTCGTGTCAGACACAATTAGAAGAATGAGGGTTTCCACTCCTGATGGGCAAGATGAAAGCCAAGCAAGACAAAGGCAGAAATAATAGCACGGAAAAGCAAATCGGGCAGAGATATCTGTGAAATAAATGGGAGAGGTCCACCAGCCACTCGCCTTTGAACCCAGCCATGTCTTGACAACCCTCACCGACATTCCAACCCTTGAGTCTGCATAACTTAGCAAAGCCTTGCATCTGGAATTCAGTCCTTATTATTACATTCGCTCCCAAAGGGCATCAGTAAATCGTTATCTGATCTTCGTGATAGTTAATGGCAATCGTGTTTTCAATACTATTTCGAGCACAAAACTTCTGTTGTTTTTGCACAAGATAGTTTCTGGTTCATGGTTTAAAAAGGGTCCATGGTTAAGATTATCCCAAAATATTTTCTTTTTCATATAGATTTAACTTTCGATTTAGAATTTTTTATCTTTTTTCAAACCAGTGGTAGATGAATAAAACTATGGAATTAAAATGAATTGCTTTATAGTCTACTTTTTTTTTCAAGTAAAGGATTTGTCGAATGATTTACAGCAGGAAACATATATAATAAAATTAATAGAGTAGAAATTTAAAGGAACAGTAGACCTCAGGACAAAAATGACCATACTCTGCCTCACTGTTTTCAAAACTGCCATGGATAAATTACGAGAATTACCCAGGCTCCTCTTGGTAAATGAAGATTGACGCAATGATGAAAAAAATTAAACTGCTACCCATGTAAGGATGTAGAAGAAGCAATTTTTTCAAAGTTAATATGATGGACAGGGTAAGGTCAACACTAGTCTCTGCTCCTCTTGAAATGAAATTCTATTGCACGAATTATTCCATACCAGCTGAGCTCCATGGGTCAGCAGCATTAACATCACGAAGAGCTCGCTAGAGTTGCAGGTTATCAGGCCCCACAGCAGACATGCTAAGTTGGAAAACAGCATTTTAACCCCAACCCACTGGGATCCCTGCAGGTATGTAACATCCAGCAAAACTCCTACCTTGGAACAGAAACCAGCATGATGCCTTTCTCTTTCTTCCTCACTCTCTTCCTACCTGCCTCCTTTCTTCTTTCCCAGCATCCCATGCACGGTAGACAGAATATTATGAGATTAATAGAAACATGAATAAGATAATTTTTAAAAAGAACAGGCAGCCATACAAGGAAGAAAATTGGAGAAAGAGAAGCAAAGTTATATAATTAAAAACATAGTTTGGATACATAAAAATATAAACTTGATATTTTAATAAGTACATTATTTAAAATAACCCTTATAATTGGTAATTGTCACTCATTTGGGGGCAGATACCAATGAGGATGTTTATTAGCATCTTTTGAGCCCTCCACAGCATGGTGCACTTATTTTATGGATGTGGAAATAGAGTTGGAGATTTGAAACTGTCCGGGTCAACTATTTGCAAGTGGTAGAACTGTAACTCACAGGCTAATTACATGTTGGTTATCCTAGCTAGTGAGAGTTTCTGATCCCCGGGTTTCTAATGATTCCAGGACCTCCCTTGTACTGACTGAGATGTGGAAGCAGGATTCAGTTCTACTTCAAGGGGCTACTAGAGTTTGTCCATACTCCAAAATGGGCTGGCTTTCCTTTTCCTTCCTTCCTTCTTTCTCTTTTCTTTCTTCTTCTTCTTCTTCTTCTTCTTCTTCTTCTTCTTCTTCTTCTTCTTCTTCTTCTTCTTCTTCTTCTTCTTCTTCTTCTTCTTCTTCTTCTTCTTCTTCTTCCTCTCCTTCTCCTTCTCCTTCTCCTTCTCCTTCTCCTTCTCCTTCTCCTTCTCCTTCTCCTTCTCCTTCTCCTTCTCCTTCTTCTTCTTCTTCTTCTTCTTCTTCTTCTTCTTCTTCTCCTTCCTCTTCTTCTCCTTCTCCTCCTCCTCCTCTGCCTTCTCCTTCTCATTCTCCTTCCCATCCTCCTCTTCTTCTTCCTCTTCCTCTTCCTCTTACTCCTCCTCCTCTTTTTCTTCTTCCTCTTCCTCTTCTTCTTCTTCTTCTTCCTCCTCCTTCTTCTTCTTCTTCTTCCTTCTCCTCCTCCTCCTCCCCCTCCTCCTCCTCTTCCTCCTCTTCTTCTCTTCTTCTCCTCCTCCTCTTCTTCTATTCTCCTTCTCCTCCTCCTTCTTCCCCATCCTTCCCTTCTCCCTCTTCTTTCCCTTCTTCTCCTTCTTCTCCTCCTCCTCTACCCTCTCCTCCTCCGTTTAAAAAAATGTTTCTCCTTTGCTTTTTTCTGTGGGTCACAAGGTGGGGGGTGGGGCGTCAGGCATGGAAGGACTTCAAAGGGATTGTGATTAGGGTCCATGATGTGAAACTCCCAGTGAATCAACAAAGATGTTATGGGAAAAAACCAAAATGTTCCATTTTATCTAATAATAGGAAAACTGTCACATGCTTTTAATTTTGTGTTGCTGTGATCACAGACATGGCTCTACAAACTAAATACATGTGTTAGTATTTATAAAGATGAGAATGGAGAAACAAACTGGATGTTAGGAAATGAAAAGAATAAGCATTTCCCGGAGTCTATCTACAAAAGATTCACAAATCTTCATCCCTGTGGAATTTGTGACTTTCCACAGGCTTTCTCTCGAATGTGACAAATGGAGGCTCCGATCAGCCAGTGGGATTCAGCTTTTTCAGGTAGCAGAGGCAAGCATTATGATACTAGTGTTTAATGGAGGCTGGCTCTCTACGGTTTCTCTCTCCTGTTGATGGACAATGCATAAAAAGGCACTACATACCGGCACCTGCATACATGCAGACATGTGGATCCCATGTAATCAGTGTTACAGCCAGGAAGGTGATTGAGCAGGAAGAAAGATATGTGAAAGGGGGAGAGGGAGGGACTATGATTGTCGAGAGAGAAGAGAATGTATTCCTCCTTAAGGGCCAGAATTTTGTTCTTCATGACACCCGAAGTGTGTAGCACTACGCCGGATACTTAGAAGGCATTTGGTAAGACTTCATCCTCAGCTAGTAGGAACTTAAAAGGAAGATCGCCTGTCCAAATGTCTACATTTACAGGCCTGATATGTGTTAGCCTCACTATGTCAGGCTGTTTAACCTCTTAAAAACTGTTTCCTCACCCACAGAGTGATGTTACTCGGACCAAGCGAGAGGAAGAGTGTGCATTGCTCCTTGTGGGCATGGAGAACCCAATCATTGCAGCAGAAGACTCCAGCTTTCCAGTGACCCAACAACCTCTGTTTTGACCTCACCTTTAGCCTGCTTTGTTTTTCAGATGTATGGGCCGGAAGGAACGATGCAGCTAACTACCGACTACAATTATGTTATTAGTTATTTGAGAGTCTTGTATCTATTGTGATCCTACTTACCTCCTCTCCCAAGTCTTCTCAGGCTGCTCCCTTTCCTGCCTAAGCCAACTTCATGCCTGTCTTTTTAAAAGTCCATTGACATCAATGCTGCTGCCCAGATATGGCTCTCCACTGAAGTGTGATCAACCTACTGGGGGCTAAGCTCATGGAAAATATTGCTCTTCCTGTAGCTAACAATCACCAGAAACTCCACAGTTGGGGTAAGATTTCAGGCCCAACTGTCTCCTCCATGCCCAGGTTTGATCCGGCTTGGGCTCCCCCAGGTCTTCTGCATGCTCTCCCAGTGCTCTGCATCCCTACGCCTGGCTGCCCAACTATGTCCAGAAGACACTGTCTCCCCATAGTCACCCACTGCCTTTGACTCATACTCATTCTACCCCCTATTTCACACTGACCATTTCTCCCCAACTTCCCCACACAATTCAATTTTCTTTACATTCGTAAAGACATGACAATTAACATCATTTCTCTATTATTTAGTTCCCAAACAACTATGTTTATCTATTCTTCTGTTCAGCTGTTACCATAAGCACAGGTCTTGGGAATGGCAGAGGCTTTTAGTTCTGTTCTGTTTCTTTGCTTTGTTTCGTGGTTTGTGACAGGGTCTCGTTAGCACACAGCCCAAACTGACATATGCTTGCTCCATAGACTGGGCTAGCCTTTAACTGGCAATCCCTCCTGTCTCAACTTCTTGGGTGCTGAGATTGCAGAGATGTGCCACCAAACCTGGCTTCCAGGATCACTTTTACAGGACAAGAAACTTCTGTATTTTTTTACTCATTGTGCTAGACTAATAAGCCCTTGAGAGCAAGTTTGAACCCATTTAAGAAACATCTTGAGATAAGAGTTATATCCTGGCAGCACCGAGCTCTTCTTTCTCGATCCTAGGAAGACTCTTGCTAATAGAACACCATGCTCCCAAAATGGACTTGGTCATCCATTCCAGAGCTCACTTCCCTAGCTGCCACGTTCAGTCAGGTAGGTGAGACGCAGCCCCAGAAGAGTTAAAGAAAACATTTGCTGCGAATAACATCTCCTGCAAATCGCTTTGTCTCCACCTCCTTCTGAAAGGACAGTAGTACTTCACACCTGCTCTGTGGAGACCCATGATGAAAGAGAGGATGAGGTAATGGCTGTAAACGCTGGAAGCCTTCTGAACCAACATTACCTTACACAGGTTTTTTTTCCCCCAGGTAACACTGTAACACATTGCACAATTTCAATGGCCACCAAGTGGCCTCATGACTTTGCCCCGAAGTCATTATTAGTACGGTTTCAGTGTGTAAGGGCCAGCATCTTGCCACAGGTCCCAGTAACATGTCAAGTTCTCGGAAACACGGAACTCTTGTGTTGTTACTAATCCTCACTGCTTGTTTGAAATTCTGTGTGCTTTAGCTTCTCCAACAAAAGACCTGAGAGAGATTTCCTACAGAGTAAACATCAGCCAAGAGAATAATTGTAACGCCCTTTACAAAAACAACTGTTAGGACTATTTAGAGAGAGCCAGCAGTGTGTAAACTTGTCCCTACTTGCTGAAAGAACCAGGAGCTGTGCTCTGAGCTATCCTTACACCACACAGTAGACAGCCTCCCTGCCTGGCTCATGATGGGTCTTGTCATAATTCAACTGGAGCCACTGGTAAATATCCACCTGTCTATTACTCATTAATAGAGAGAGAGACAGGATGTCAGCTGTTTCCGTGACTTGGAAAAACAAGGGCTTTTACCACCTCCTGGCTTACTCTCAAAGTAACAGAAGAAACAATGAGGCAGACAAAGATAAAAAGGGCAGGAAGATACAATGTCAAAAATAAAAATAAATCATCATTGTCTGATAGATACAAAGATAACACCCTTTAACTTGTTTTACAGGTTTTCATAATTCAGCTTTGGCAGTTTGGATGTCTTAGAGGATGCAGAAAAATTGTTTCTAAATTTATTTGCATAGTCAAACATTTTTATTCAGCAAACTTTTTTTCTTTGTTCCATATTAATCCTCATAATTGGCATTTTCACTACTTTATTGTTGTATGTAATTGGTTTGGAAAGTAAATAATTTGCATATTATATATGTCTAATTATAAGCAGAAAAAATTACTTCTTTTATTCATTTTTAATCCTAACAAGTCATCAGTTATAACCATAGTGGTTGTAATAAGAAAAAACTACTTAAAATGCTGAGACTAAGCACAATAGAGCTTCATTTCTTGTTCATCTGGAAGCCGGGCTGGGCATTCAGGACCCGAGAGCTTCCTGTCTCCATGGTGGCCATGGACTAGACACTGAGTCATGTTCCATAGTCACCAGTGACAGGAGATAAAACCAGGGAGGACAGCACTGGCTACACACATTGAGCTTGAGGTGGTGCACATCACACACACATAGCCGTACATGTATGCCACATATGACAATAAGACACAGACAGGGTCCTGCCTGGACAGCCACGGCCTGCAGACACTATATCTCTAAAAGAATCATGAACTCTGGGAGGCAGCCAGTCCCCTCTGCTCTGAGACTCACCTCTGAGGATGAGGCACACGGGGAAAATATTCTCACAGGCTTCTCTGTCGGATAATGCTGGAAATTTTACAAAGCTTTATTAGTTTAAGATGTGACTGTTGCAAGGCAGATAGTCTCCTAATTATTTACCTTGCAAATTCATGTTTTTCCCTTTCCTCTAAGAATAAATATGCAGGGTGAAGGGGATACCGGAAAGAGGTCTTGAAAAATAGAGATCAAGAAGGATGCTATAGTTTCCTCTGTGGCTAAACCTACAAATTGACCCTGGACCCTACAGATGCTCTCCCTATGTCTCTTCAGAGTAAATTTTAACCATAACAGTAGAAAACAGAAGACCCCAAACCCAGCAGTCCTAGAAAGTACTGGCCAGTCACACCCTTACGACTTCATCCCAACTCTTGTACCAACAACTTGTGCTTGGTCTGTTCTCAGCAGCCGTGGCCAAGTGCCTGGCTTGAAATACAACTTCCTTCCTTCCATATCCATATGGTGACTTGATCTTGCAAGGCAATTTTACCTACAACTGCCTCATGCTATCTTTGGGTTAAGTAATGAATAGCGAAGGGATTATCATTCCTTTACAAAAATAAAGCCATAGACTCCTATGAAAGTTAAGGACACACTTAAGTTAGTGCTGGTATCAAACAAGATCTGAAGTCCAACTGCTCAACCCTACCTAATGTTCTTCCACAGACCAACTAGAAGTGCTTTTTCTTCCAGGATCTCAATTGACACCCTGGTTACCACACGGTCCTCTAGTCTTCTGTCTAGAGACTTGTTTCCCTTTGTGGTGTTCACCACAGGTAATTATGGAAACTGCCCAAGCCCCTGATTCACAAAGATGTAGGCATTTTGCTTTGCCAAGGTTAGTCTACTCACTAACAAACAAACATAACTGTCACAAAACCAAGTGTGAAATCTAAGGGCTGCAGCTGACAGAGGTGGGGCAGCGGGCAGAGGAAACCTACTCATATGAAGCAGTCAGGAAAGTCCCTCATCCCTGTCAGCACTTCAGCCAAGACCTGAGATGGAGTGAGAGTGCTGTGAAAAGACAGGGTTGGGTATTCCCAAGGTGTGAGTCCCCCGGGGGGGGGGGGGATCAGAGTGGTGCGAAGAGAGGAGGGGCTGGAGCGAGTGCATTGTGGTGGGGGAGGCAGCGGTGGGCCGATGAGTTTGGGATTTATCTGATTTATAGCTTCGATTCAGTGAAAACATCTTAGCAAAAGGTTAAGGTTGGGTTTTATTGTTTTCCTCAGTGCTATGGAGAAAAGAGAGGAAGAGGCAGTGGTGGACAGGTAATGGCAGAGAGGCAATGTCGAGAGGCCAGGACTCCACAATGGACAGAGTCAAGGATAGAGCGCAGATGTGCTTTGGAAGGTGAACGGCAGGAGATGCAGGCTACGGTTTGTCTTTCGGAAGCATTGGTTTTTGCAGCAGCCCTACAAAGGTGGTATCTCTTCTGAATGCCTGACCACCTTCATTGTGAACCTGGCTAAACATTGTTCTTCCCAACTGAAAGATATATATATATATATATATATATATATATATGTTTGTATGTATATTAATGTTTCTGAAATCAGGGTTCGTCTTATACCCAGAATCAGACGGAAACTCCAGAGAAGCGAGCTGCGGTCACAGTTATCACTCGTAAGGACGTGAACTCTGCAGGTTCACCAAGTTGAAGTCACCTGGCTCATTTGCATATGTTGCACAATGCAGGAAACATAACGCATCCTATTCAACTAGTCTGTGAAAGGATTGCATCATGGGGATGTAGTGAGACAATACGTTATTGTGTATGCAGAACAATAAAGACACATGTGAGAAAAGCTAGCAGACACAAATTTGCCATAAATAAAATGTACAATCAATTTGGGAAAACTGGTTTTTTTTTAACTAATAAAGAACTAGGGTTTTCTTGATTCTGAAAAATAAAAGATTAGAAAGTAAAGGGCTGAGATCACAAAATACAGTGGGGCAGAAGAGTCTTTATTGACAGGTTAATAAATGACCACTTGTTGTTGGCATGGTATATTAAAGGCAGGACAAGTATATCACCACTGAATGGCTCACCAAAGAATCCACCACAGAAAAGCTTAGCTTGATCCATTTGTCTCCTAAACACCTACCTGCCTTCTAGCATTTAGGCAACCTTCAAATAACTATCTGGGTTGTAATGAGAGGATATTTGATTAATTGAGTCAAACACTTCACTTATACATAGTTTCTGTTTTACCAAGGAAGAGAAAAGAACATTGAGTCCCTTGTAGGAAGGCACTGGGGTGTGTTTCTAGCTCTGAGAAAGGACATGTGTGTCTGACATCTAGGAAGGGAATAAACAATGCTACAAGGCATTGAGAACTAATGCCCACCCTGCGGCCAGAGACTTGAGTGCAGACTCATCCTGAGCTGAATGACCAGAGTTGTTATGAAGTAGCCGTGCTGGGCTAAAGGGGCAACAGGTGGAACTGAGACGTGGCGTGTCTTGTCAGGCATGGAACTTGAATATAAACCAACCTGACAAGTCATGCTAACCCATACTGGGACCCGGCATAGAAACACATGAAGACCAACTACAAGAAAACAAAAGGAAGGCTATGTCTTCCAAGCTTGCTCTAGCAAGCCACCATCGAGTGGATTTCTCAATTCTAAGTTGCCTTTTATCCCTTAATTTAATGTTTCAGAAATCAATATAATCTCAATAAATAGACACCTTTGCCTACATTTACACAGACTCAAAGGCATCAGAAAATCGGGAGAGGATGGCCTTAGGGTAAGAGCTGATTGAAGTGTGTGAGAAGTGGGGAAACTGCTTGTTACAGTGTAACTATTTGAGTTTCTGGCTTGTTTTTAGACATAGTAGTCTAGCTTTCACAGGCATGACTTGCAGACAATAGACTGCCTTCCCCAGACAGGTTATTTAAATAACTGGTTGATTTCTGGGGCACTTGATACCAAAACAGATCAGAGATCTACTTTACCTGTGCCTTGGTCCCTCTCCACTTGTATATTTCAGTCCGTTGTTAGCTTCCAGAGATTTTTGTCAGTATGGGCAGGCAGAGGAAGGTGGAACCTTGGACCAGCAGTAACACCTGACATTAAATGGGTTTTAGCGATACAGGGCAGACAACATACAGTACAATTGTCACCCTAGTTGAAGATCCTTGCTGTGGAACCTCTTTTGGTAAGTATCCAGAATGACTGAGGAAACTTAAGAAAGGAATTCAGTTACTCATGGGCCTGACCTGGATTAGGAACAAATAGAGAGATTTATGTAAGTCAGCAAAGCAACCAAAAATTATAACAGAATGCGGGGCCTATGAAATGCAGTTATGTGCCATGTATTGATGCCCTAATTCATGGTATGTGCCTATATGGCAGTATACAGCACAGAGCAGGGTGACTACCTGGGGTGTGTAGACTTATACTCTGGTAATCATGAAACAATAAGACCCCGTAATGAAACATTCCTCAGAATACATCATCAGAGCGACCTATGAATACGCCATCTTTTCGATGTACCACCTGTAATGTATGTAGTAGTTAATGCTGCATGAACTCTTCCTGGGGAGACATGACCAAATGTCTATTCACTCCACACAGGGTAACAACAACAGACCAAAGTAATCATGCCACTCAAATCTAGGTTAGTGACTCAACGATTTTACTGAACTTACTCCTACACATGGGCGAGGGGTTATTTACAGAGTATGGGTAACCCCAAAACAGTTACCTCAGCATGGACAACAATTTCTCCATAGATGCAGGGTAGTGTCACCTCTTCAGCTCTTTAATTAGCTTTGTGCCTCCTATAAACACAAGTACTCTGACGCTATGGGTAGGGGCAGATTGTCATTCTGCATGGGGAGAGGTGCAGGGGGGAAAGGCTGCCGTCTCAGGTGAGGATCCAATGGCCAGAAACCTCTTTCAGGGAGGGAAAACAACAGAGCTGCCTTTGTTGAGGGGATCCTCTGACTAAGGTGGCAATGGCTTTTGTGCCTACAGGACAGTGTTTCACAAGAGTCCCTCGTTTCAGTACTGTGACAAAATATTGACAGAAGCAAATTCGGAGAGGGAGAAACTCTTCTTGTACCACTGTTTCCAGCCAACATGGCAGAGAGTATGACGTAGGTTTCCTCATGTGCTGGTGGATTGAAGGGCAGCACAACCTGCAAAGGTCCAATCATGGAAGCTGGGTTCAGATGGCTGGGTTTCCTATCTTCAAGGCTCCACAGCCTCCAAAGAAAACATGGTCAGCCACCGGAGACAGTCTTCACATGAGTTTATGGGACGAATTTCACAACCACATACCACTATACCCATGAGGGTCTTTAAGCAAAAGCCTTTTGTCATTAAAAGCAGCTAATAAGACAAAGTCTGGAGAGAGAAATTCAAAGATGGCCAACTCTGCTGTATTCTAAGACCTGCTGTGTAGCTCTTAATTAAAGCATTGTGAGATTATGTAACTGGTTCAGTTTGAGGAACCTAATTCCAAAATCTGCCATTCAGATACTCCTGGTCATCCAGAGGTTAGCTCTCCCCTCCCTCCATGGCATTTCCTCTTTCTTTTCACCTCTGCCATCTTGCCTTTCTACCTATCAGGCCCCTTTCCACAGAAATCCCCCACTTTGGAAAACAAAAATTACCTCAGTGACTGTCTTAGTTAGGGTTTGACTGCTGTGAACAGACACCATGACCAAGGCAAGTCTTATAAAGACAAAATGTTTAGTCGAAGCTGGCTTATAGGTTCAGAGGTTTAGCCCATTATCATCAAGGCGGGAACATGGCAGCATCCAGGCAGACATGGTGCAGGAGGAGCTAAGAGTTCTACATCTTCATCTGAAGGCTGCTAGCAGAATACTGACTCCCAGGGAGCCAGGATGAGGGTCTTAAAGACCACACTCACAGTGGCATGCCTACTCCAACAAAGCCATACCTCCAAATGGTGACACTCCCCAGGGCCAAGCAGACACAAACCGTCACAGTGACACAGTATTAATGAAAAAATATCAAGGACAGTCAGGGATATGGATAAAGTCAACAGGGTCAAGTTCTGTCTAAATGACAACTGTCTTCCTTTACCATTTGTTCAAAGTGAAAGCAGCTTCAAGGAAAAGCAATTTCCTCCCCATCGCTTCCTGGGAAGTGACGGTCAGGTTCGTGTATGACCCTGGTTACTTGGTACCTGAAGCAAGTACTCCCTCTGTCACCGGGCCGGCCTTAGCCAACAGAGGTCCGACTGTTCAATCACTACAGTATCTCAGGAAGTCATTGAAAATCAGTTTTAGGGCAACCTCACACAACAGCCAGGTTTTCTGGGGTGGAAGGAGAGACTTGTGTGAGCTCTGTGGCTAAATCAATGTCCACCAGCTGGTTAGGGGAGGCCAGTTTCCTACAGCTTTGCCTTCTTCCCCTCCAAAGCTGCTCTCTCCCTAGTTACCCCTTCCTGTGGCAAACTTCTTAAAGGCAGAAAAACACTTAAATGGAACTCTTTTATCATGTATACCAGAGGCTATACAAAAATAGGTGTTATACTTCAAAGTGTCACAGGAGGCAAGCTACCTATTTGAACTTTGAATGTTTTTCCTTTCTTTTCTTTCTTTCTTTCTTTCTTTCTTTCTTTCTTTCT
>NC_046165.1:19490546-19530546 GCF_011064425.1 Rattus rattus
TTGTGAGCAGAAGATTTTATACCTCAAAATTGACCATACTACACCCTCATTGAGCTTTGACTTGGTGCTCACAGAAACTGATAGGTGGGCTTTCCATCCATCCACAGCTTAGGTAATTATCTGTTTATTCCTTTAAGTCTATATCTCTCTGTTTATTGAGATAGGATCTCGTGTAATGCAGGCTTCAAACTCACTGTACCAAGAGTGACCCCGAACTCCTGATCTTCCTGCTTTTCCCCTCTGATAGTTGCAATTAAGTATTGATACAAGTTTGTGCAAACTGAAGTCATCTATTCTCACATTGAACTTTTTTGAAGCAAAATGAGGCGGGAGCAGGGGTCATTCTTAATACTTAACTCTAACTTGTTCCCACACAATGGATTGACAATCGAGACTATTAGATGCTTTTAAAAAGAGGTAGAGCTATTGAGAGGATCTCGTCTGCTCACCATAAAACTGAAGAATCAAACTCAGACCTTTTTGTAACCTTCCCTCTCTCTCCCTTCTCCATCTTTCTTCTTCCCTCTCAACTCTGTCCTCCCCCTCCCTCCAGCACATGTTTAAATGGTTTGCAAAATGGCGAGGCAAGGGCTCCTCTTTCTTTTGTCCTAATTTCTCTTGAGCTCACGGTACCTTCAGAGACTCATTTGGTTCATTGAATGCCCTCCTCAGATTCTATTTAAATGACAGTAACATTTGCTCACTGGGAATAGGACTGATATTATCAACTACTTAACAAGGGCTATGAAATTTGAGACGGACTGTGGGAAAATGCTGGCTCAATGGATAGCGCTATGTGCAGAATGTCAGAGAGATAAGACGCTGAGTTCACATGAGTTGCTGTCCCTGGCCTGGCTGCACACTGCATGGCAGATGGCCGAGTTGGAGACTGATGTTCTTGAGTAACTTAAGTGTGGGTTGGAACCAAAGCCAAGTTATTATCTTCACTGTTTTTCCCTTGATCAGCGAGGCAGTCTTAAAACTCATGACCCCATTTTTAACCAGTGAAACATCTTTTGTTTTTTAAGTTCTGGTTCGTTTTAGCTAACAAACAAGACAGAAAGAGAGACTCAATAGTCTATGTATTTATTTCTAAGCTATAAGAAATACTCCGCATGACAGAGTCTCTTACTAAATTGTGAGATAGTTTCCAGGCAATGGTCTTCTTAAATTATGCACCAAATATACAAAACATACATCTTTTCGTTATTGAGTGTATTTGAGAACTCATATCTCCTCCCCCTGCCCTCTCCCACCCCCTCCATAATCTCTTCCCTCCCTCCTAGGGCAAACATTTATTCATCTTCCCTTCTCTTCATAGTTTTGCTTGGTACATATGAACTCTAGACATATGTGCATACAGTCAGTGTCGACCTCTGTTTCTAGATTCTAAAGTTGATAGAGCACAGGATTCCTCAGCCTCACAACTGCACAGAACAAAAACCTAGCGGCAACATTTTACACATCTCACAGATGCTGTGCAGAAAGTTTTCTCTGAGTCGCTTCCACAAGGGGGATAACGGTGGCCTCTGAGCGTAATGGGTGCCCCAAAAGTCAACCTTCCTCTTCCAATAAGGTGAATTAAGCCAACCCATACATCAGTCCCCAGATGTAAATGACCTACCCTGCTCAAACTATCATAATGTTTTTCAATTATATGGATTTTGTTGAATATTCTCTTTCTCTGGGATTATATGGCCTTTACTCTTTTGCTTTGGTTCTGGTTTGGTTTGGTTTGTTTTTTTGTTTTTTGTTTTTTGTTTTTTTTTTTCTCTTTTAACTATACAGGAACAGTACTGTTGGGTCTGCACCGTCACCTTTGTGTATTTCTGGGCATCCTTTCTTTTTTACTGTTTGAATTTTACCATCTGTCATCTAGCTTTGATGTCCAGCTATTGCTTCTGTAATGATGACCTCATTTCTATTTTCTTCTTCCCCATTCAGACTGTGACTGCATTGTCTGTATTTAGTCATACTACACAGCAGTTGTGAGTTCACGGTCCACCTTACTGCCCTTCGATGCATTTACATGCACTGGTCCTCACGCTGACATTTCTCACTAACGCATGCTAGTGGGCTCTTAGAGCACTGTGTTGTGCGTTTTCTTGCACATTGAGAAGTAGGTTTTGGAGTCTAAATGTTTGACAGATGGCTTGGTTTGGTGACAAATCCATGGCTTTCAGGTTTTGGATGTCACTAATGTGCTTTCTGTTTTTGTATGTCTTTCCAGATGTCCATGTCTAATGACCTTGACCTTGAAAGCTATTTGAATATCTCCCTGAAGACCTTAAAGAACTAAGCTTCATCTTTGAATTTGGTGATTATTGATAAACTATTTTATTGGATCATACCCATGAATAATCATGTCACCTGAAATAAATGATTCAGGTTTGCATTCCAGCCCCTCACCATTCACCGCACAAGTTAAGACCGCTTTTGCTTACAGCCCAGTCTGGTCTTCTCTGTGCAATATACCTTATACTTGGATCTTCTGTCTGCCTTATCTTCTGTAAGCAATAGCCTGAAATGGCTACACAGTAGGTTTCCAAGTTCGGCCCTTCGGGTACTAAGTTGGAAACCTAAGGTCCTCTTTCCAATGTGTGCCCACTCTAGTCCATACTGGTTTAAATAGATCTTTCGTTTGCCAAGATAAAATACCAAGAGAGACGACAATAAATTAGAAGTGCCCTAAACTCTCGCATAAAGAAGTAATTAACAGAATAAGTGGTTTTCGGGTCCAATGCCAGACACATTGAATAAAAGCCACAGCCTGACGCTTCTCTGTCCACCACATGGGGCCATGTATGTGCCCTTTGCTTCGGCTTTATCACCCTAAATACAGACAAGGGACATAAGTACCTAAACATTTTAAATGTCCTTGAGGCCTGATGCACAGAGGAGACAAAGTGTGCCTCATTTAAAAATCAGTCTATTTCTTTTAAGGAATGTTCCCATCGCATTTGTAGTGATTGCTTCCCAGGTTTCATGTTTAGCAGAGGCAAAGGAACAAAAACAGCAACAGCAGGAGCAAGAACTGAACGAAGAACTACAAGTTGTTTGGCCATGCGGACCATAATTTTGAAAATAAAAAAGAGTAGGAAACACTTTATTGCAAATTCTTCTCCTTCTGTTTTACTTTTTAGGGGGAAAAAGAAACACAGAGTAGAAATCAGAAGGCTCAGATTTTCTGCCCTTCGATGGCAGAGCACAGTTGGTGTAATTAGTACGTACCCCAGCCTGGGTTTCTGTCTGCAACAGAAGATCCTTTCTATATCCGCTCCTCTCTCCCTCTCATTGCTGTCCCTATGAGATGAGGCAGTGAAGCCATCAAAGGAAAATCAGCTTCTCAGAGAACATCACCCACTGATACAGGGTGAGGAGAATATTTTAAGCAGCTTGTATATGAAGAAACAAAGACTGCGTCAATTTAAGAAACTTAGGACTAAGGAGATTTCTCACCGTAGAGTGCTTGTGCAAACACAAAGACCTTATCTCATAGGCCAAACATCCACACAAGAGGCAGCAGTAATGGAAGATGGTGAAAGGTAAATTTACAGAGCTTGACGGCCTTTCTGTGAGTTCAAGGCCAGCCTGAGATACATAGTGAGTTCTAGCTTAGTGAGTGAGAGACCTTGTCTCAAATACTAAGGAGGTGAGGATGCCGTCTAACATTAACCTCTGGCCTCTGTACACACCTGCATGCACACCACACACACACATACACCACACCACACACACACACATACACACACTCACACACACACCACATACACACCACACACACACAAACACACACACACACACACACACACACACACACACACACACACACACATGCATGCACACCACACACACACACACACATCTGCATGCACACCACACACCACACACACACACACACACCTGCATGCACACCACACACCACACACACACACACCTGCATGCACACCACACACACACACACACACACACACCTGCGCACACCACACACACACACACACACACATCTGCATGCACACACACACACACACACACACACACACATCTGCATGCACACCCACACACACACACACACACACACACACACCTGCATGCACACCACACACACACACACACACACATCTGCATGCACACCACACACACACACACACGCACGCACGCATGCACGCACGTACACGCACATACACATACACCACACACACGAGGAGGAGTAGAAAGGGAGGAAGGAGGGAAGGAAGGAAATTCAAGCAGCTTCCGCTGGTAAACCTCTGCTATTTACTTCTAAATAGTGAGATCCAGATTAAAGTAGATTGAGACAGAGAAGCTTACTTATAAACTTTCAAAGATCACCTCTAGCTGAGCACAGTGATGCACACCTTTAATTCCAGCGCTTAGGAGACAGAGGCAGGTGGATCTCTATGAGTTCAAGGTCAGCCTGATGTACATAGTGAGCTCCAGAACAGCCAGGGCTAGGTATAAAGACCCTGTCTCCCAAAACAAAAACAAAACAAAACAAAATAATTTTTAAGAAAAATCATCTCCCTTGACCAGCAGGAGTGCCTTATACCTGTGCTCAGAAATCCTGTCCTAGGGAGCCTCCTACAGTGAACCAACACTGAAGTTCAGATTTGAGGAAAGTTACTTCTGCAGGTGGGAGTCAAAGACGTGGCTGGGGAGGTGGCTCAGTGGTTCAGAGGTCCGGCTGTTCTTGCAGAGGACCTGGGTTTAGTTCCCAGCACCCACATGGTGACTCCAAACACCAGCTCCAACAGACTTAACCACGAAGCCATCTGTCTAGCTCCCTGAATCCCCTTTAATAGAAAGTACTGCCATCACCACAATAAAAGGATTGAGGGTTCACTATTCACCACTGCTTCTCCAGGATAGAGGAGAACTCCCATACCAACTCAAAATAAGATGGGATCCAACCCAGTCCTGCTCTACAAACCTCTGGGCATGGCTATTGCCTTTCACAGCTCTACCCTTGGCTTTCCTTTCTCCTCCCGGTCTTTGTCATCAACACATCTTCTTGCTTCATCCCTAGTTTGGCAAGAACTGTCTACCATACTGTTTCATAGCCAGAACCAACCATGACAAATAATTGAGATGTATGTCTCATATGTACACACGCAGAAACCCATACACACATGCCACAGAGTACACGTAGAATTCGGAGGACGACTAGTTCAAGTCAGTTTTCTCCTTCTGCCGTGTGAGTCCCGGGAATTAATTCAGGTCATTAGGCTTGATAGCAAGTGCCATTATCCACGGAGTCATCTCAAGAACACAGGGTAGATCCTGACCTGAAACACCTAAATATTCACAGTTTAGTAGCTCCCAATAAGGTCTGATTCTGTAATCTACTAATCCACTTTGGGCTAGAGTTTATGGAAATTATTTTTAATCTGATGTAGTTGTCAAAATAAACAAAAGAAAAGTCATTACGGTCTTTTAGCTGAAAAATCTATCCCCCAGTACTGAAAATTAATGTTTCACCTTCAGTGGACAAAGGAGATAGTTGACAGTGCCCTGAAGGAACAGGACACTGGCCCAGGAGTTGACCATACTCATCAGCTGAGCATAGGGGAGAAGCCATGACTGCCATAATGAATGGACACACTGTTGTGCTATGATCGGAGTCTCCTCCTAAAACATATTCACTGATGTTTAAAGAACGGATCAATCGTGTCAATTTTCATGAAAATTCGAAGTGTTGCAAAGCACAAGGCAATAGGATGAATTACTTAATTAGAGTCTAAAAAGCAAATAAAGAAAACTGCTAAAATGACTTGGAAGACAGGGGTAAAGACCACCAGTAGAGGTTATCTCTGAACTTAATATAGAAAACGCCCTACTTTCTCCTGATTATACCCCCCACACCCCACAAAGGACACGGATCCATTGTTGCCACTGAGAAAATTAGTGGCATGGGAATATGACCACTGGTAAAAACCTGCTGGCTTCTTCTCAGTCCCTCGCACATAGCCTAGAGTCCAAGCCTCGGTTATCAGGAGGAATCTATGGAAAATAAAGCCGACTGTCAACAGGCTTAACCCTGTCAAGCGGGGATGAAGCGGAAGTACTACGTGAGACTGACTGCTGGGAACGGAAACCGAGGGAGGAAACACAGGTGAAAAAAAAAATGGTAATGTTAATGAGTTCCGTAGTCGGCCATGGCCAAGAGCAGAGAAAACTGATATGCACATTGTATGCTTCAACAAACCAGAAAGTTCTTCAGCCTCTTGACCCTTCTGTGGAACTGTTTGTACAATCCTGAGGGAGAGCAACGAGTGTCATGTGGAAAGACGACATTTCTTTTTTTTTTTTTTTTTTTGGTTCTTTTTTTTTTCGGAGCTGGGGACCGAACCCAGGGCCTTGCGCTTCCTAGGTAAGCGCTCTACCACTGAGCTAAATCCCCAGCCCCTTAAAGACGACATTTCTAAGTGTACAAATTACGTTCCTGATGCCCTAATGCTGAAGGTCCTGTGGTTTAAAAGTTGTACACTGTATTACGGGCAGGTCGGAAAGGGAGAAAAATTTCATAGACTAGCAAAATTCTCTTGTTTATTGGGTTGTTTGTTTTTTTTTTAAATTACCGTTGTCAATTTCTAAACTGTGGTAAAAATGTATACAACGTGAAAGTTCACCACCTTAACCATTTCTAAATACATGATGCGCGAGTAGCAAGTACATTCATTTTTGTGCCAATAAGCTGCAGAATTCTTTTGCCTTAGGAAACTAAAACTCTCTCCTCCTCACAGTTCCTGTCAACCAACATTCTGCTTTCTATGTAGAGCTGACCACTCTAGGTACCTCACATATGAAATTGGAGGTAGGTGTGTGTAAAAATATAAAAATAAAACGGTAATGTTGGTCTTTTACCCCGCTGGGTCTACACCTCGGTGCCCCAAGATATCTGCTAGATATCTTGGTGGAAACTCATCCCAGCCGCACACTTTCCTACACTCAAACCCTCACATAAAAGAACACACAACACAATAATCTTAGATCCAATTGGTAAGATATAATTGCCCACTTAAACATACAAAGCCCGGTACCATCCATCCCTTAGGAACATTAATAACAACCTGTAAATACACAGAGTAGAATCTTAATATCACCTGCCATGGCTTCTCCCCTCTCTCTCTCTCCTCTCTTCTGTCCCTTCCTTCTCTTCTCCTCCTCTTCCTTCAAACTTCTCTCCTTCCTTCTCCTCCAACGACAGGCCTCCTTCTATCCCGTACCTGCCCCTCACCTGTACTTTACAAATTCAATGGGGAAAAGGTTCTGGTGAAGTCACCTGATTCCTGAGTATGTGACTAGGCAGCTGTCCTTGGGGCAGTGGAATTAGCATCAAAATACAGATAACTTCAGGGCAAACCACAACAGGTGTGTATGTTATGCATATATGTATGGTGTGTGTGTGTGTGTGTGTATGTATGGCATATGCATGTGAGTGTACAAATATCCATCAACCTTCATGTGAAATCTACCTCATTTTGCTGAAATAGGTCCTCTCACCGAGCCCGAGGCTCAACCCCTAGCCCACGAGCTCCTGGGATCTACCTGTCTTCACCTCCTGACCCTGCAATGCTGGGATTGCTGGCCTGGATAGCCATGTTAGCTTTCCACATAAATGCTGAGCTTTTAAAGCTCAGGCCTTCATGCTTACACAGCCCCTGGTGGCATCGCTATAGCATAGTGTCTTTCAGTTTATGACTGGAAATTTCCACTCGTCCGGGATAAGTCTGAACTGCTTCCCTCTCAGGCTGGCTGATGTTCTATTCTATTGTATGTATGTGTACTTTACACTGACCTGTCCACCCAATGAGAAGCAGCACTCTGTTATATGTATGTGTCGCATTCTCTTCCTTCATCCTTCTCCCCGTTTATAGGTAAACCTGTTTTTCATTATTTGGACCGTTCCACATACTGGATCACTCTTTCCAGTTCAAGCCTATGCTTACGTGAGTATTAGACCCACGTCCATGAAGAAACAAAACAAAACAAAAAACCCATCACGTTGCTCACGCTTCCACTAAAAAAAAGGACTGGGTTTGAAGAGACCAAATACATAGGGTGATCTGTCTTTCTGCTAACATATAAAATTGTATTAAGGAAAGAGAACCCAAAGGTCGCTCCATGCTTAGAATCTTTCCTTATTTCATACTTTTCATTGCTGATATTATTTACCTTTACAAAAATCCACTCGAAAGCATTTCGTTAAGGTCGCCGGTATGCATTCCGTGCCTCTCAGTTGGTCTTGTCACTAGATAAGCCTGAGAGACTGAAAAGCAAAGGGACCCGACCCATCCTCAGAAAGAAGAACAGCTGCCATCACACCTGCCATTGCACCAGGAGGCTCAGCGAGACTAAACAAGCAGAGCAGAGAGGAGGAAAATATGACTGAAGATGCTAGGTATGAAATGACTGAACAGAAAAGCATATTAAAACGACAAATTATGAAAACAAGTACTTTAATTACATTAAATTGCAGACAGAGGTGGGAAAGGGTATTGCTAGTATTTGCTGTGTGAGAATCATGAAAACATGGTCAACGAAAAAGGAAATGTCTGTATTAACAGAGTAGCAATTCCTGACTCCACCCTGGCTTCCACACTCATGTTAATAGATCTCACTGCCTCTCTGTGGAGCCCAATATTAACAATGAAACTAATTAAATGATAGTTAAAAATAACTCCTATTAAGATATAAATCAAATGGTTATATTTGCAGTCAAGAAACCACTTTCTAGCTGGAACAGAGACGTGGCTTTGGTTACATTCCAGAGCAGAAATCTGATTCTGTTATCTACGTTCGTGTGAGGGAAGGAGGAGTTGACGACTTTCCTTTCAGCTTAAATGACTCAACGGCCCTGACGAACATGGAACATACAAACCAGAGTCTCAAAGGCCTGCAAAGGGGAAGCACATCATATAATGCCGTCTCTGTCCTCCCCACCCCATTGTGCCTTTAAACCCCTTCTTGTTCAACTCTGGTAACGAGTCAGCGAGGAAGGCAAGATTTCGTTCACAGATAAAGAAACTAGGCCTCAGAGAAAGTATGTCACTTCCCACCAAGTTAGAAACTCACAAAGCATCAGTCCCCTCTAGGTCTCCACACCAACATGGATTTGCACCTTGGAAACCCTTCCTCCAGTATCACTTTCCTACACGATTCCATTGCAAATGTATGTGCCATTTTTACCCCTATAAAAGTAAGCATTTATTATATTATATCAATTATTATATTATATATTATATTACAATTATTATATTATATATTATTATTTATATAATAATGTCAAATAACCATGCTAAAGAAGGACTGCGAAGTTAAACTTTACGTGCACTATTTCCTGGACATCTTTATGGTTCCAAATTATTAGTTGTTCCAGAATGTTGTCTGAGGCTTTTGTACATGTGTCCAGAGTCATATATATTATGTTATACGACAGAACCACAAAATGATGCTTAAGGAAACCTGTCAGCTATCTCCCTTCGCGAAAATTATTTTCTACATTAAATGACTAACGGTGAGATGCAGAAGTGGCCCGCATGGAAATTCACAGATGTTTGTAGTTCCAGTCCCTGTGCATCTGATGCTGGCTTCTTACCTCTGGGGATATGAGACATGCATGTGGTGCTCATAAATGTGTGCAGGAACTCACACATGTGCATAAAAATAAAAACAAACAAGTGGCTGATGGTCGGTGGCCCTGTGGGGTGAGTGAGTGCTTGGTTGAACACAGTGTGAATAAATAGAAAAAGCAGAATGTCACCCCATCCACAGTGGGGCGCAGGACTCATGCCCAGGATCCAGGAATCACTGCTATCCTTGCATTCATTGCATCTTTGAAACACAGAAAATCTGAGAAACAACCAAGCAGGTCAAGGTATCTTTTCTTGGAGCTTCAGTAGTTTGGTTCTCTTTCTTTGACAGTTAGACAAGCCTATCTCACACTTGCCTGAATCATAATCGTGGTCAGTCTCTGTTTCCTATACCCAGTGACATTCCAAGCTGAAGAGATGATCTCCATGCAGTTTGGGTTTTCCCCAGCGAATTATTTCCCCAACTGATATGCAGGTACAGGCACACATGCTCCTAGCATCTGAGTCTCCATGATGTCCACTGAGGTGCTCTCAACCCTACTAACTAAACCCATGTAGAGAGCTGGGATATCAGAATGCTATACATTTTTTTTCTTTAGAGCTGTACAATTTCACAAAGCTCCTGTCTTTGTACCAGTGAGAGAGCCACTAAAAATCTAGGGAGAAGGGCATCATATATGAACTCTAGAAAGTCATGGCCTGGCCTGGAAGAAAAATATGTCAGAACCCAGAGCGGCAGGGAAACATGGATGGCTTGGACAAACTCCAAGTTTTCACACACAAACTTCTTGAGATTTGTGTCAGTGGCTTGTGGGATTTTAGCTTTTCCCCAAAAATTTTAGATTTTTTTTTAAGATTGAAAACGTAAACACTCAAACTAGGAATGGAGGAACATGCTTGTAACACAAGCAACTGGGAGGTTGAGGTAGGAGGATTCTGAGTTTAAGATCAGCCTAGGCTACATAGTGAGTTCCAGACTAGCCTAGAAAAATGAAAGAAAGAAAAAGAAAATAGTTGTAAATGTAAGACACTTAACATTTAAGAGGTACAAGTGGATAAAGGAAAACAAAAGAAAGAGAGAAAGGAAGGACGGAAGGAAGGAAGGAAAGAAGGAAGGAAGAAAGGAAGGAAGGAAGGAAGGAAGGAAGGAAGGAAGGAAGAAAGGAAGGAAGAAAGAAAGGAAGGAAGGAAGGAAGGAAGGAAGAAAGAAAAAAGAAAGAAAGAAAGAAAGAAAGAAAGGAAGGAAGGAAGGAAGGAAGGAAGGAAGAAAGAAAAAGGAAGGAAGGAAGGAAGGGCACTTTCTTGACAGGAATGGCTAGATGGGGACTCCTGCAGTCTCAAACATGATACTCGGCTTTCCCTAAGTGGCAGGCTCAAAGGACAGCCATCAGTAGGCCCATTTCAGGGATAAGCAAATTCATTTATAGGTAGACAATGTGTTTCCCAGGACAGGGTGATCAGGAAATAGCAAAATCAAAAGTAAAATCCTTTGCTACAAGTTTTTAGAATAATTTTAATAATTTATAATATAAACTTTTCCTGTCAAATCTAAAATAGAGTCTGTACCTGTATGGGGTTTTATTTCCCTTTTTTCTTACAATAAACTTCATTATAGTCTGAAAGGTTATCTTAGAATTTTTTTTTTCTTTCCTTTTTAAAGGAACCAACTGGAGCTGGGGAGATGGCACCGTGGGTGAAGTATTTGCTAGGCAGGTGTGAAGACCTGAATCTGGATTCCCAGAGCTCGTGCAACTGGTCTGGAATGGCCGTATACACCTATACTCCAGCGTTGGGAGGCGGAGACAGAAGAATCCCTTAGGCTTGCTTGCCAGCCAAACTAACCAATCAAATGCTCAAACTCAAAAGTCAGCAAAAGACCCTATCTCAAAAAGTAAGGTAAGGGAGATCCGGCCTCGTTAGGTGTATGCATGGGTATTTGCACACACACACACACACACACACACACACACACACACACACACAAATAAATCACACAGGAAGTTTGAAAGGCACTTTTAAACTCCAAGATCCCTCTCTGAAATAAAGGAACATCCAAGCTATGGGCACCGGTTTAAAATAAGTGAAATGTATGTTAAGAACTTGACGTGAGGAAGACAAGTATTGACAGATCACGAGACCTTTCTGAGAATCTTACAAAAAGCAGAATGTAGCGCTCAGAGAGGTTACAACTGTGCTTTAGAATTTCAGGAGAACCAGGGACTGTTCAAAAGTCACGGTCAATCAAATCAAGGATGTACACCTTCTCAGCACCAACCTTCTCAGGTAGCCCTTGTATCGTCTGTCCTGGACAGGAAACCTTGTGTGGCTCCTACCTCCTTGGGTCACTCCTGGGTCAGGAATAGATCCCCGAAGGGCGTCCTGGATCCCAGCTAAACAACAGTTGAGACAACATAGCATAACTTTGAACCACTTAGTGCTTCATGTCTGAATCCAAGTGTGGTAAAATCTGCAATGTTAAGACAAGAGTCTTTGGAGGGGTGATGTGTGACGTTCCATCGCTTTTGTCTATTGTCCCATGCTCTTCTAAAGCTGAGACGCTTGTCATGGAATCGCCTTGACCAGTCTTGTAAAGGCGAATTGTTGCGTATTCTGGCTTCTTTTCCTTGCCTCGATTTTCATGTAATTATAATCCTTTGTTCCACTCCGGGTAGCACTTTACCTTCCTTGCTATTTAGACAACCAAGTAATTGCAGATGGTTATCAAGGCCCTATCTTTGCTATCTCTACGCCAAGGCCAACTTGCTTAATTCCTTCACCCTGTCCCCCTAACTCAGTCCCTCCAGGCCCTCAATCATCTCCCTGACTCCTTGTCTGAACCTTTTCCAAGAAAACGTCTACAGCTTTCCTGGTCTCAGGCTCCCAGAACAAATGTGGTTTTCAGGTGCCATTTCAGCAGAGTCACTTCCCTACCCTGGGGTTAATCTCTGGAATTCTTCACGTCTCTTTGGTCTTTTTTTTTCTCTTTTCCTATATTCAGGGTGGGTCCAAGGTATTTCACGGCCCGAGGCAAAGTGAAACTTCTTTTTCTTTTGTGCTTGTAATTGGACTCGTTTCAGAAGGGCCCAGTGCTTTCTCGCCCCACCTCGATTTCTGAATTATGGAAGGATTGCTAACTTCTCTAGCTGCAAGACATCATAAAGAAATACCAGGTCTTGCAGTGTTTGAAAATGGCATGCATTCTTGAGAGGCAGTATCGTGGAGGCTGGCAACTCTCGTTTAATTCCTGAGAGCCTCTGTGTCCTCAGTCAATTAGGAGACCGTCAGACAGAGGAGGCTCCGGCACTGGGGTTTCTATGCAAGCTGATGGAAGCCCAACTCAAAGTAAACAATAAAGTGAAATTTAAGTTCATCCGACCCGAAACTGTCGCTAGCCTGGAACTAGAGAATTTTCTTTGCAACAATCCAAACGCAGATCTCGCTCTCCCCAGCTAATCAAACATTTGCCCAGTTTGCATTCAAGAAGTTCCCGTTTGGAAGCCTTCTCAGCCTGGCCCTTCTGAAGGCCTCTTCTGCAGCTGCCCTATTCATGAATTGATGTCTGCTCAAATAAAGCCCTTTAAGTTCTCCGTGCACCTTAATTTATCTTTTATAATGTAACTAAAAGGGAAGTGCACACAAATGATAAAAATATACAAAATTGGGGTTAGGAGGTGGCCCAAAGCCTGCTACCCAACCACAAATGCCGAAACTTCACTCCACAGAAGCCCTCGTGAATGTCTGGCTGACATGGAGGGATGCCTGTAATTCTAGCTTCAGAGAAGACAGGGGATCCGCAGAGAAGGTGGCTACCAAGACTAACTGCGCTGCTGAGCTCGGAGATGGGCTGAGAGATGCTGCCTTGAAGATTAAGGTGGAGAGTGTTTCCTGACATCAGCCTCAAGTGAACCCACACATGTCCACATACGTGTAAAAACCTGCCTAGACATGAGCACACCATGCAGACATTAAAAAACAAAAAGAAGAACAATATATAAAACTACGCATAATCCTTAAAATAATATGTAGATAGGGGGTTTTGTTGTTATCATTGTTATTCAAGTTGCCAGGAAACAAAAATAGCAAAGCCGCAAGACTCCATAGCAAGAGTTAGCATTCCATAGAGAATAAATGATAGCCGTAAATGAAACGTCTGTCTCTATCCTTCAAAGGCCTTCACGAGTGGCCTGCTTAAATAGGTCAGTGCTAAGCCTAGTGCTATCAGAGACGAGCCTGTGTAGTGTCCACCAATATCATCCTATCAGAGCACAGTGACAGAGTACACAGATTATCAAGCTCATTTTTTTAAAGTCAATTTTTCCTTACAAGAAACTTTTAAGCAAAGGTATTTTCTTGCATAGCTAACTTAAGTCTCCAGGTCAGTTTCCTGAGCAGAGGGCTGAGAACTCCCAGTCTTGTTCAGAAGCGAAACCCATTTGTTCGCACATCGTTTCTACTGTCCTTTAAGATTCTTACTGTTGGAATGATCAATCTCCTTGTAATTTCTGAACAGCCTTCCATAGGAGGAGGAGGAAGTTGGTCCAGCTCCTTCCTTCCACTGACACCCTGAGGTGCTGGATGTTAGCCTAGGTTCCACTTTCCGATTCAGTGCCTGTTTCCTGATCAGGTCACCATCAGATGACTAATAGTTTCTGCCTAAACCTACTTCCGCAAGTTGACCTGTGTTCAAAACAGTCCAACTCCAAGGCTAAGTGCCCTGCTCCTTGCATCCAATGACTGGCCAGTGGAAGTTTAAAGCCTTAGGTGTGAGACTGTAATGGCCCAGGGTTATGGAGGAAGGGTAGTGGGAGCTTCAACCCCAGATACGTCAGACATGAGGATGGCAGAGGTGGCTACCTCCCCACTTCCAACCTGGTGCCACAAAGCCAGTCCCCCCCGCCCCCCATCAATCCTAATAGGAATTTGTTACCCTGACAGCAATCAGGCTTCACTCCTTGTTTGACTTCGTAAGCACCTCCCCCAACCATATAGCCCCTAAGTATGAAGATGGAGCATCTTCCACCAGCCCTGGGCCACCTCCACGAGGGCATAAATACCCCCTCTCCATATCAAACCATTTTCCAAAGCCTATGCACTCCCCACTGACTGAGATGCTGCACTGCACTCACCCACACCCAGGTAAGCTTCCCTCTCTCCTGTCCAGCTCATTGTGCAACAGCACTGGCTACCCCGAGGGGGAAGTAGACACAGGACGGCATTTAGGCACCATGCACTCTGGTGCAACGGTAGGCCTACATACTTGGAAGACTATAGCAGGAAGATCACTGAAGCCACAGGTTCAAGATCAGCCTGGGCATCATGGTAAGACCTAAGCTCCGTTGACTATTTGATTAAAGCCCCTAGGATTAAATACAGAAGTTATTACAAGTGCTCTGTGGTTCAACTTCTCCATCAATCATGCTCCCCTCTATCCCCTATCATGTGGAACATGCACACTCTCCAATAATCTTGCACCTAATCCAGATTCTGCCTCCTACATCACCCCACGAGGACCACAGAAGCAAAGATTGAAGTGAGAGTTTGAGTGAGCCATAAAAAATAACTAGCCCGCTCTCAGTAAATGCCAGTAAAGTCCCTCTCTCTCTCTTTCTCTGTCTGTCTATCTATCTCTCCTTCTCTCTGTGTCTGTCTGTCTGTCTCTCTTTCTGTCTGTCTGTCTGTCTGTCTATCTCTCTGTCTCTGTCTCTGGTTTTAGAGAGAGTACAGACAGCCTCTAGCATGTTGTTGAAAAGTTCACCTGTGGAAATCTGAGCTTATGTGCCAGTTACATGAAGTCATGCGCAGATGTAGTGTATCTCACATTTGGATGTATGTGGCTGGGATAACATAAATGAGAACGATCCATCGTCAATTAAGATATAAATGTTTGATCCAGAGACCACTTTAGACAGTATATAAAAAGATTCTCATCTTTAGAACCAGAAGGTAAGAACAATTTAGGAGGGATTAGACAGAACTCTTCACCTCAGAGTAGCAGAGCACCTGAGGATGTTTTTTGGACGTAGACGCATTTGCTTCTTAAAGGTCAGAGCCCTATTTGGACAATAGTGACAAAGAAAACAGAGTGGGGACAGATCAAGATCGGTGCATGCACTTACATACCATTATTTTTCTGAGCCTCCCAGACCTGCAGACGTGGCTCCTCCCTCCCAGCTAAGTTTCAGTGACGCTGGAACTCACAGATTCCCGATTTTGGCCGCCAGACCAATAACTAACCTTAAGCCAAAAATACTGTCCCATCAAAGAAGCGCTGGGTCTGCTAAAAAAGCAATGGGGTTATGTCTTATATAACAGCAGGACCCTAGGAGAAGCTGGAGGGATACTGGGTCCCAGCAAGTGTGGGTTGACGGGAGCACAGTACACAAGTGAGTAAGAAAATGCTGCTATGATGCGATGCCGTCCTGTGAGTCAGGACTTAGCCTGCCAGTGAGCACCCAGGGACATAAGCTAATGTGTTGCTGTGGTGGTGCTGGGATTCTGAGAGAAGCAATAGTCCTCACTAAGTAGACTAGAAACGCCAGGTCTACTGTGGTAGATAGCAAGGAAAGCATCAAACGGCTCAGCGGTGGGGGGCGGGGGGAGCGGTGATCTACTCGTGGCACTATAGTGGAAGGAGCAAATCGTAATAATGAGCGATGGATGTCTTCTTTCTTTCTTGGCATGGTACATTAACACACGACTGCTACTATTACAGCGTTCTACCACGCAGTCCTCATCACATCGCTGCTGTCACACTCACATAACAAACTAATTCCATTGCTTTAGATGGCTACTGTCAGTTTCCTTATGTGTGCCTCTTGTGTAAATATTTGATACGTTTGTCTCATGTGAATATTTGTTACATGTTGCAGTTTTGTTACTCATGCCTCTCATGACCTGGTGTTTAGTAAGTATTTGTATTTGATGACTAAACAGACGGACCCTGCAAAGTCTTTAAGACTCAGTTTCCCTCTCTTTCTTCTGCGGGTCACGAACTAAAAGTAGCTAAAGCCATAAACTCTTGCTGTCACTGGATGCAGATAAAGGGGAAGGGTGTGGCAACTGTTTGCCTCTGAGATCTCTGAGGCCACACACACACCCTAGGCATTAAGAGAGGTTTATTAAGAATATCTCTTCCTGAATGAATACAAATAAAAATTCTCAAAAACTTTCAAAACAATGCTTGTTCTCAAACCTTGATTCAAGCACATTAAATTCTATAAATTTTTACTGAGACTGTACGTTGGGTATGCTTTCATGGGTTGGATTGACATATCAATCCCTCACTGTTCTTTGTAAAATAATATAATGCCACATTATAATGCTACTAGAAATTAGCAATTACCGGAAGTAAATAAGCCCTGCAATGTGACTAATATAAGTATTTTGGAATAATAGATTCAACTATCTTTTGTTTTGCTTATAGTCTTGGTAGTTAAGATTATTTCTACTAAAATCGTTTAACACAAACACCAATAATAGAAAGCCATTAGCAGGGCATTAGATCACAATGTAATAGTCGATTATGCAGTAAACATGATCTATTAGGTATAGTCAGGAAAAATAATGTATTTGCCAGTGTTTAAATATAGCCTGTCCCCTTGTCTTAGTGTCCTATTGCTGTGCATCTGCACATGTGATATACAGTGACCATGGCAACTCTTATAAAGGAAAGTATTTAGCTGGGGCGAGCTTACAGTTTCAGAGGTTTAGTCCATTTTCATCGTGGCTGGAATCATGGCATGAGGAGCTGAGAGTTCTATATCCAGATCCTCCGGTAGCTGGAAGGACGAGGGAGGCACTGCTGTGGGCTTTTGAAACCTCAAAGCCTAGCCCGAATGACTTATTTCCTCTGATAAGGCCACACTCCTAATCCCTTCAAATAGTGCCACTCTCTAAGGATTTAAATATATGAATCTATGGTGGCCATTCTTCTTCAAGCCAACACACTCTTCCAAATGTTCATGCTGACCTCTCACAGAAACTTGGCTGATACGGTGTTTGGAAGCAAGGTTGCTGAGAAGGAATTAGGTCATGTTATATGCATTCAGATGAGGGCCCAGGATTGTATACTGGTGGCATTATAAGAAGAGAAAAAAAGAGAGAGGACGCCTGTCTCCATACATGCTCTGTGTCTCTCGCCATTTGACACGTTTGGGGGATTCCACCAATAAGGAGACTACTTTAAACCTCTGTAATTAGAGCTAAAACAACCTTCTTTACTGTATAAAGTATTAATTCAATCT
The DNA here is from genome assembly GCF_011064425.1 of Rattus rattus. NCBI lineage: Eukaryota > Metazoa > Chordata > Mammalia > Rodentia > Muridae > Rattus > Rattus rattus. The sequence goes on from NC_046165.1 coordinate 19,508,401, forward strand.
CAGGTTTTTCATTATAATAAAGAGTAATACCATATGCTATATATATATATATCATTATGATTATATATACATATAATATGCCAACTAAAAATTAAAATTGATCTTATTCTTGACGTAAAAAAAAGACACTGATAATGTAACAATCTATTAGTTTTAAAAGTGTCTATTTCCACTATGTAAACTGATTGACAGGGAACAGTCCTCTTAGACTATAAGCTCCCGAGGGGAGCGTTCCTCTTGAGAAACATGCAGCTCAAAATGGAGCCGCTCTAGAACAGCCACAAGCGCATTCTAGAAAGAAATACAGTTGCTCAGGAAAAAATGCTAAACACTCAGCAAACGAAATTTTATGAAATTAACAAGCTTCTGCCTAGCAGAGGAAATAGTCATGCTTGACAGTGCACAGGGAAGAACAGGAAATCCCTGCTGGCTACAGATCTGACCGAAGAGTAAATATATAAAATATCAAATAGCGAAATGCTAATAAATCAATCAACCCAGTTGATACAGGCTAATGAAATGAAGAGATCATTTTCAAAAGAGGACGCTAGCCAGGCATGGTGGCTCAGGCCTTTAGTTGAGTACTTGGAAGGCAGAGGCAGGAAGATCTCTGTGAGTTCAAGGCTAGCCTTGGCTACCAAGTGAGTTCCAGGACAGGCAGAGTTACACAGTGAAACTCTCAAAACACGGAAACCAACCAACCAACCACACAATGGGCAGTCAGGAGGCTGCCTATTACCCCCACTTCCTACTGGATGTGACATCCACCTTGACGTCATCTGGTGCTGCCACAGGCTGTGTAAACACACAGGATGTTGCTTGGTTGGTACAAGGCTTACTGAGCATAGTGGCCCATGCCTGTAATCCCAGCACTATGGAGGCAGAAGCAAGAGCATCAGCAATTCTAGGTCATCCTTAGCTACATCGAGTTCACGGCCAGTCTATACCAGCATGAGTATACGGGCAGTACAAATTAAACTTGGCGGGCTATAAAAAACTTAATGCAATATAGAGCAGTCAAACATGAAACCAGCACACCACAAACAACAAAACAGACCTAGTAGCCTAAATGTATATATTAGTGGTGTGCATGCACATACATATATACAAATATGTAACAAGAATGGTGGAGGAAGAGGCTACCGACATGAGAGTGAGAGCAGACATAAATGTAGTTAGAGAAGGGGACACGGGAGGGCCTGGAGGAAGGGAAGGGGAGGGGAAATCCTGTGCTTGTGTTTTACTTAAGTGTATAATGAAAAGCTAGCTCACTTAAGAAGACATGAGGTTGGGAGGGGTGGAGATAGAAGTGACAGGAATTACAGGAAGAGTGAGGCCGATTATATCCAGAATGCACTGCGTTCACATCCGAAATTCTCAAAGAATTAATACAATCATATCCTATCTTTAGGAAGGAATGTAATCAAACAGATTTGCGTTTTTCTGAATTAAATGTTTACCCAAATTAAGGTCACCTCATCACTAACTTTTACTTTTCCTCTCATCTCCAAAGAGCGGTCATATGTTTATATAAGTAACAGAGAAATGCCCGTCTCTAGAATAGAGTTGTTAGCCTACATGCTCCATGCAGGCGTAGTTTCAATTAAATCTCAGGTGTATGGTGTATAATAATTCCAAATTACACCTCTGAGAAACAGACATTCCTAAAACTTAAGGCTGCGAGGGATCAAGCAGTCTGGACGGCTGCGAGAGGAAGTTCTTGGTTTACAGCAAGCCTGAGCATGCAGGGCGCTCAGAACCGGTTTGTAAAACTTGCAGGGTGGCTTCTTCTAAACTCAAGGGATATTTAGCCATCATCTATGAACTCCTCAAACAAAGACACTGTGATTACAGACCAACATTGATAAAGATTTTTTTTTTCCACCCAAGTTGTTGATTTCTAAAAGGTCCAGGTTTCACTCGTGGAATTTAAGACAAGATTTAATTAAGCAAATAAGCTTGCATTTAGGTCGCGCCCCCACCCCCACCCCCACCCCCTGTAACGCTGGCAGGAGAGTGGGGAAGTCTGCTTTGGGGAGAGCTGAACAAGGTGACCTCACCACTGCTGTTTGAGAACTGAGGCCACCGAAGCATGTATCGGCCATTGTAAAACAGCGACAGGACACGCTAGCCAACACTCACAACGCCGGGGAATAAATAGTAAAGCCCTCTTCGGTTGGCATTTTCTGTCGGGTCTAAGGATAAAAAGCTGACTTGGTACTGCTGTTGTCTCTACACACTCAAGCCTTCAGGATCAGTGGGACTCTAAAGGAACAAGCGACCTTTTCCCCATAATCAGTTCACCCATAAAACTGGCGTGCTCAGAGGAATATTTTGACAAACCTAGAGGGGAAAAAATGGTAGGGAAGAGGAGGGAGATAAAGGAAAGCGGTGGGTGCTGTTTACTACCTTGCTCCTCATGGCTTGCTCAGCCTGCTCTCTCATAGAACCCAGAACCACCAGCCCAGGGGCAGCACCACTTACAATGGACTGGGCCCTCCCGCACCAAGCCAGAACATATGCAGACATTCTCTCAACTGAAGTTCCTTCCCTAAAGCTATTACCTTGTGTCAACTTGACATAAAACTAGCCAGCACATCTGCATACACACGGATGGGTGTCTGCACACCGGAGGATCTTCAATTAAAGAACAATTTTGAAATCGCCAATAAAGCTGAGCCTCTCTCCCTCTCCTGTGACGAGTGAAACCCAGGGAGTCTGATAACAATAGACAGCAATGTGAAGTGTAGAGACCCAGGCACATGTTGGTATAATGGGAGTGTGAAAGGACCCACGGCTGTGGACAGCAATGGGTGACATTTACCAAACCTTACATGTGTATACTTTTGACCCCTTATCCTCTGTCCCTAAGAATTAATCCTGTGGAGATATTGATGAACGCACAAAACAGCCTATATGCAATGATCCCTACTGCAGATCTGTTTGCATCAGCAGGAGTTAGAGAGCTTCCAGGAACCGTGCATTTTACCAAATAAGTCACAGGACACTGTAAACCCTGCCAGACACTTGCTTTCTTCTACTTTGCTAATCGTCCTCCCCAGCCTTGGAGGCTACCATGAAGGGTCTATGTCAATGAAGGCCATTCTGTTTTCCTTTTTGAACTCCAGAGGACTCTAGTGACTGTCTCAGAGGGGACTGAGTGGCTGGGAAATAGGAGCAGAAAGGAAACTCACCTTACATTGAAAACCCTTTTGAACTCGAGTTTAGTTCTTTGGATGTGTATATATGCCAACTATGCACATTGTTTTGTTTTGTTTTTGGTTTGTTTTTTTTTTTTAACAATATCGTCTAGTTTTATCATAAAGCTAAAGCATACAACTTTGATTTTTCACAAGTTTTAAAAACAGTAGTAGATCATTCAGTGGTAGTTGACAATATTCTAAATCCTTTGTGAGTCTCCATTAGTCCTAACCTTTCAGGACATGTAGTGTGTTGTTACCTGTTTTGGGGGTATATGTGTGTATGTTGTGTGTGTGTGTGTGTGAGTGTGTGTGTGTATGTGTGTATGTGTGTGTGTGTGGTGTATGTGTGTGATGTGTGATGTTTGTGTGTGTATGTGTGTATGTGGAGTGTATGTGTGTATGTGGAGTATATGTGTGGTGTGTATATGTGTGGTGTGTATATGTGTATATGTTGTATGTATGTGATGTGTGATTCTTGTGTGTGTGTATGTGTGTGTGTGATGTTTGTGTGTGTGTGTGTGTGTGTGTCTTTTGTCCAGTAAATCTACAGGATGAGTAAGTGACTGATGGTGATAAGTTCCCATTCTGTCTCTGTCTATTCATGTGGAGTGAATACAGCAAAATGTGGAAGACTGAATAATTTATCAGGAAAATTTATTCCTCATTGTTCTGGGATCTGAAAGTCCAAGATCAAGGTACCAGCAGGTTCATGTGTCTGAGCTGTCTGCTGTCTGTTTCCAAGATGGTGCTTACTGCTGTGTCCTCCATGGAAAAACTGTCCTCACAAAGCAGAAGAGGAAAAAGGAAATGAACCCTTTTCACAAGCCTTTTTCACAAGCAGTAACCTAGTCACAGAACAGGACACCTCTCGACCCATCCATCACCTGCCAGAGCCTTATCTACATTAATGTGGGAGGGGACACCATTCGACCACCATGGTGTCTGTCATTGTGTGTAGTTATACGAATTTGTGTAGGTATCCTAAGTACCTGAACTCAGCTCATTCGTAGTCTAAAAGAAGAAGTGTGAGACCACAAGTTTCCAGCATTTCTAATGGCTTAAATAATAGTTTAGATCAGGACCCATGCCAGACTTCAGTGGACACTCCATTGGATATCGTTACTTCTGCTGTGTTTATTTTGTTAAAACAGTTTTAAATAAATTTGGGAGTCAGTGTTTGGGGAAATTGGTCAGCACTTTTCTTTTAAAAGAAATAATCAAAAACACAGTACAGGGAGCTGTCAGGCTAAGTCTGGGATAATTCCTAGTTTTGTCAAGAGTACTACAGGCAGTACTGTCACACTTCTAACTCTGCCTGAACATTGAAATCACCTGGAAAATTTTACAACTAATGCTTGGGACCCAATGGTTGACTCTGATTTGGTAGTTTGGGCTAACACTTAGGCATCTAAGTGTTTTAAGATCTTTGGGTGATTTTATTGTGAAGCTAAGGCTGAGATCCACCAGCATCAATTCATCAGATCATCCGGGTTATTGTTGATAGAGGTGTTGAGGTCTTGATTGTCCATTTTACCTATAGATTGGAAGGTTCACTTGAGTTTTATTCTCTATATTTAGGGAAAATAATTTTTGTCTTCCTCGTAGTCTTCCTGAGTGCTTAGAATCTCATCACCACTGTTGCTTGACAGAGTAATGCTTTATAAACCCTCACAGCAGCTGGATCAGGGTCCTCTTCATAAGATGCTCAACCTACTGCCTGAACATCCCAGCCACGCAGGGCCTACTCACCTGCCTCACTATGTGGCAAATATTACAGGTCCTGATTTCATCCCTGGGCACAGTAGTCCCTTCCCCCTTTGCTTTCCTCCTGTTTGTTTTCAACTTTAAACGGGTTGAATAACGACACACACAAAACTGCATCCAGAAGTAAACAACTACTGAATGTTTGTTTTGTTTTCAGACACCTAGGAGGAAGAATGGGCTATAGCAGAAGAGGGGAAGATTTGAGGTCAGACAATGGGTTCGAATGCCAGCCTGTCACTTGACCAGGTAGTGTCACTATTAGAACTCAATCTTCTAATTAGCAGGTAAATAACAATACAGATGTTGAAACAATTAGACACGTGTGTGAACATCAGTTTCTAAAATATAGAAAAGTTTTCAAACATGAATCATTATGATCACAAAAGAAATAAGCAGAAACATTGTGCGACCTACTAAAAGGATCCTTATGTAACAGTTTCTCACTATCCTCTATTTAGAATAACATCATTTCCTGAGTCTATCTTTAGTTACTTATCCAACCTATCAGATCCTGCATACCTATGTAAAACTTTATTCCGTTACCTTTACTCTCACCATTATTGATAGGACTAAAATTTGTTCTCTGGGAACAAGTGTATCATAATGGATGTTTTCCTTCTGTCTAGTAGGGACTTCCCATTCATTCTCCCTTCAGGTGTGAGTTAAGAATTTGCCAGATGGAGACTGTTACCCAGTGTTGGAAAATGACTTAAGACACCCCCTAGAAACATGAGAGGGCTGATGGAATTAGCAATAAGCTCTCAGAGTCCAGTGTTAGAAAGCCACCATGAACAAGTGAAGCCCATACAAGCTTTCCATCCCAAACTGAGCTGCACAGGGTCGGTGCTTGAGATTGGGAAGTCATTCAGCTGTTGGAAGAACTTGTTGAAGGACAGACAGACACACTTCTATATTTCCATGTGTTTGTTCTGTTCCTGTTAGATTGCAGTTTTGGAACTGCAAACATTTGAGGGGAGTGTTGCCGAGGTAAGGACCCCTACGTTTTACTTCTGAGGATGGGTAGCTGTGGTCAAATGGTGTCCTAAATGAGGTTTAGAGAGACACGGAAAGGAACAATCACCCTGAGACGCAATCCTGACAGTGTCAATCTTGATGAAAACTCTTCAGTTTTCCTTGTCTTGGGAAAACACTTCGGAATTCTCAACACTGTATGAAGTACCCTCCACATCCCCTCCCCACGACTTGCCCTCTGCACTCCTTGTGTGTACCGATATCTTTGGACCAGAGGATGATTGTTTCTATGATTCATCTATGGCATAACTGCTTGGTTCGAAGCTGTCCTCCAAGAGCAAAGAGTAACGTGTTCCAAGACCTGCACAGCTTTGGAACTGATAGGAAGGAGCGATGGAGAGATGAAGAAATAACAGACCCATGGAAACGCTGGGATCAGGTGGGCTGATGCATGCATCCTGATGTCTACCAACACCAACCCAGAAACTCAGCACCGTGCAGTGCTTCCAACAAAATGGTAAGTCAGCTAACATTGCTAGGAGGGTTCTGCAGGGAGGCAGTCTCAGACTGTAGTGATCCCAGAGGAGGACACTGGCGTTGAAAGTTTCTGTATATGGTTTTAGCTAAAGGTCGACCATTTGTCACTATTTGTACTTGGATGAGGGGAAGGCTTTGGCCTTCCCGTGGCTCTGGGGCATTGGGGTTCTTGATATGAATGGGCTTATGTGACATTCAGTAAGAATTTCATTCACACCCCAACAGATGCGGGTAATTTAAGGGATATGTAGAAAGCCAGATCAATGGGATCTGGAGGGAGAAAGGACAAGAGGACATCCATGATGAAGCAAAGGTTTATGGTCTGAGTAACTGGGTGGTTTTGGAAAACAGTTTGGAGAAGAAGCAGAGAATTGGATCAGTGTGGCCTGTATGAGCCCTGAGGAGGCTACAAATCAGACAGAGATGCTAAATGGCTGACAGGCTGCATGGACAACACGCCTTTCATATTATTCACACGGCAGGTTCATATATGTTATCTCACATAACTAAAGTCAACTGTAGCTATGAATAATTAGCTATCTAACCTGCATAAATTATGGTAATGCACACTAGTTCGTTCATTGGGTAAATGAGCAAATTACCCTGGAGGAGTTAGAAAGATGACTAGAATCATTTTATTTCCTGAGTTTCCCCATAGCACAAAGCAAAGCATATTTTAATGGCTTGGTGAATGCCTTCATTCCCATAGATCATTTTAGTTTTCCTATGAGTAATTACGGTCTCCAAATCCCAACAGGCCAAAGAGGGAAGCTGCCTCCCCTGCCACCTCCAGCAGCACTTGTCACCCCTATTCCGTTCTAAATCTCTCTCGATAAGAATCTCCTCATTTTCCTGCTCTGGGCAAAAAGATTGGAAAAGTCAAATCTGTTAAATACTTATTCTTCATAGTGATATATTCTGTTCATTTTTGCTGCACGTCCGGGAGCAACATTCTGCCTTCAAAACACATTTCTACTCTGCCTTCCAAGCCCTCAGACTACGAGCTGCTGAGCAAAGGACGAGGCACTTTGCTCTATGACATTTTAGAACGGAGTTTACTATCCATAGACAGCCCTGCCGATGCAAAGCACAGATCCTCCCTCCAAGGGAATAGGTGGTGGTTTGCTCGAAGCCAAGTTATGAGTAATCACTGTTGGCCCAGGAACATGGATTCTGACTGCCCCAAGTGACATGTTCCACCGTGAAAATAGTTACATAAACTTTTATAGTCACAGAACAAAAAAACAGTCATGAGTTTTCTTTGCACATCTACCATATACATTGGTGGGGACCACAGTTTACAGCTAAACAGGAAGATTTTACTGAAGGTTTCAGAGTCTAATGATAGTCTCAGCTTTGGGGAAGAACATTATCAATCTGATAGTTTTCTGAGTTAGTACATTACAAATGTGTTATCTGTTAGTGGAGAAAAGATGTTAGGTTACATACAAAAGGTGGCCATTAAAGAGGAATTAAAGGGACAGCCTGTGGCTCTGTAGCAGACCACTGTCCACTTCACCAAGTTCAAGCTAATTAATAAGCCTTGTAGGGTCTTTAACATAGGTGTGGCTTTTGCCTAAGAAGTTAACATAACGATAGTGGCCAGGCACATAAGGACCAAGAGGGCTACTTCTTAAAATGCACTCTTGTGTCCACACCCAAGTCCATCTACATTTCTCAAGATGGGGCTAACGAATGTGCACTTTGAGCAGCTATCTGTGACATTTGTGTGCACCAATGTTTGATACTCCGGATAATTTCTATAAGGTAAGAAATTCATATCTTATAGCCTGCAAAGAGTATGCAGTGCCTTCTTACAGAGAAGTAATAGGTCAACACAAGCAGAACATAAGAAACTGTTTGAATCAGATTTTACTGCTGCTAGAGGAATTGCTAAAAAAAAAAAAATCAAACTGTCATTGTCATACACATAACTATCAGAGGTCATTCACTGATTACAAGTACTTGAAGGTAAATGTAACCAAAAGGAAGTGATTCGCCATTTCTAAGAATGAGGAAAGTAAGTCCTCATTTCTGCAGCTCTTGTTTTAGAATTTGCTGCTGATCTTGTTTAATTTTTAATCTGTGTGTAGGAGCTTCTGAATAATGTTTCTCTAAAGGTATAACAGGACTGATCCGCTGGATTAAACTCTCAGCTGTCCACAGACATTTACTCCATATTCCAATGTCTATACTGGAGCACAGAAAAAAAATATATAATGTAGAAAAACACATAATATTATATGTAAAGTCATCGTTTATAATATAGCCAATTACTCATAACACAAATACAAATGCAAAGCGGCTAAAACTCTTGTTCTTCAAGACAAACACTATATTTGAAAGACTGAAAAATAGCAGCATATAAGACTAGATCGTGTTGACATGTATGATCTATATTTCTTAAATTTGAAATTTCAATTTGAAAAAACCGTGCAAATAAATTTCATTTACAAAGATATTTTATCCAGGTGCTAAAAAGTTAGTTTTTAAATGTGTCACTTTGGCTGAATAAGGAGAAAATTCCTTTATCTATCAATTAGGCCTAGGTAAAAAGTAACAGACAGTGATCAGAAGAGAGAAACGTATTATGCATGCAAGGAAAATTAAAACTTGGGATGTTGGGGTGCGGGGTGCTTTGATGTGTGAAAGAGTCATTGTTGTTGTAGGACAAAACATCCCCAGTGTGGGACAGAGATTAAAGGGAACGGAGTTGCTAGCAGATCAAGGTCAACTGAGATATATGAATAACATAAATGCTATTAATCTAGCATTGAATGAGTCGCAGGAGTTCAGCAGGGTACGGTTTGTGGCGGAGTTCGAGGCAGGAGTGGTTTTTGTCACTTTGTATTAGATAATGGGCATATTCATCAAGACTCCTAAATACCATCCGAATCGGCGCAGAAGACGCTTTAAGGAGCGGGAGAGAACAAATCAAAGCCTAGATCTGAGGCTGGGAAAGGTACTAGGGATGTTCCAGCAGTGCAGTGAGTTTTGTCCTTGCAGGCATCCATACAATCTCACTCCGCAGGACACGGCGTGAGAAAGGATTTCTGGGTTGGATCGGGAGCTGCTTATTATGTCTAACGTCGCCTCCCTCATTACCACCTCGTTTGATAGTCAGAAAAGATGCAGACACTACTACCTTAAAAGACGGGATGCTGGAAACGCTGAGTTCTTTTCTTCTGTGATTCATTTAAAATACAAAACGAACGGCTTCTCCTTTCTCCGGGGAAACTCTAAAATCAGTAAATAAGGATGGTTCACTGTTCTCAGATTCAAATCTGCCTGAATGTGTGCGATCCTTTGGGTCTACAGGCTGGTATAAAAAATGCACACTACTAATTAGTCAGATATACATGTGTGTCTAGAAGACACTCTAGACTTATATTTTTTAAAAAAATGTACACACAGTGGTGAAGAACCGAAAAGACAAAGGATAAGAAAAGGGGGGAAAGAGAAATGGAAATTAAAAGAAAAAAAGACTAATGATAGTGACCATGAATGAAGAAATCCAAGAGCAGAGAAAATTAAAGTAGGGAAATAATACAAAGATTAGAATTTCAGGAGCATCGATCTTATCACAGCAATGGGTTACATTTCTGTCAGTCCACTAAGGTACAGAACTTTATATAATTACAGTGAAAATCCTAAGAAGTGAGCGACAGAAGACTGGCACGTGAATAACATCTTGATTCCAACCCAGTGGCTAGATCGTTTACTGAACTGCTTGGGCCCTGTTTCAACCTCATTCACTCATTCATTCAATACTCAGTGCCTTTGTAGCACTTGAAGCATTGAAGAGTCAAGTGGACGTAACTCCTGCCTACACAAAACTTTGTTTTGAGACTGAGTGCTGGGAGTATATGGGTCAGTGTTGGAGTGCTTACCTAACATGTACAAGGCTCTAGATTCCATTATCAGTACTAGGGGGTGAGGAAAGGGGAGGAGGAGGCTAAGGAGGCTGAGGAGGAAGAGGAGGAGGCTAAGGAGGCTGAGGAGGAGGCTAAGGAGGCTGAGGAGGAAGAGGAGGAGGAGAGGAGAAGGAAGAGAGGAAGAGGAGGAGAGGAGGAAGACGAGAGGAGGAGAAGGCTGAGAAGGAGGAGAGGAGGAGGAGGGAGAAAGGAGGAGGAGAGGAGGAGTAGGATGAGTGGAGGAGGAAGAGGAGGAAGGGATGATGATAATGTAGATGGCTATTAAATAGAGTTCTTTAAAACCTTACACCCATGAAGAACCTCAGAATACTATCTTAATTGGGAATAACAGTCTTTGTAGATGTAACTACGCAAACATCTTCAGATTAAGTCTTTTAGATTGAGCCCTGACTCAGTGACTGGTGCCCTTATGGACAGACACAGAGGAAAGCAATGACAGGGAAGACCGAGATAGAGCATGGAATGGTGTATGGCCAGGATGGGAAGCAATGGACGAGAGAAAGGGTGGGGTTTCTCAGAGCCTTAGGAAGAAACCCAATTTGTCCACTTTCATTTCAGACTTTCTAGCCTCAAGAGCTAGTGGTTAGTGAATTTCTTTTCATCTTTTTTTCTTGAGATGTATGCATTTTATATATGGGTATTTTGTATGTGTAGCACTTGGGTGCTTAGTGCCTTTGGAGGTCAGACTAGGCCATCAGATCTCCGGAAACTGGAGTTATGGATGGTTGTGAGTCACCATGCAAGTGCTGGGAAGTGAACCCAAATTCTGGTCCTCTTCAAGAACAACGTATACTTGCAACCACCGGTCTGCCTCTCCCATCTAAATCTCCTTGTCTTAACCCACTAAGTGGTAACTTGTTATATCTGCCTTAAGAGATACTAATACATTGCTGAGGAAAATTGATGGACCAGCCTGACTCCGTTTTAAGATTAAAAGCCATCTTGTTAGAAGGTCAGAACTATGTTCACTCCTGTTTTCTGTAAAACTTTCATTTAACCAGGTCTTGACCCTTTTTCTAGAATTTGACACATTCCAAACACTGTAACCTCCACCCAGATAAGACATTCTGCCAAATAACTTGGAAATGTTTGGCCAAATTCCTATATAACCAAAAACCTTGAAACCTCCTTGCCTGGCAAGTTGGGGGCTCACATAAACCTCATCTTCTGCGTTTGATGCTATTTTCTCAAACCCTGCTTTAGGGAGGTAGACCTGACTGACAGAAAGTAAAACTTGCTCAATTCAACCAAAAGAATCTAGATAATGGTTTTTACTCTGATGGGAATCAACAAGTGTATTCAAAACTAAGCATGCAAACTAAAGATTCTCTATCACACAGGACCTGGGGGAGGCTGAGGAAACGGCCATGCAGTTGTGGCACTGTCTTTGAAAAGTCTGTAATAAAGGGACTGAAAAAAAAACGAGGATGGGTTCCTCAGCAAATGTTCAGCTGACCGGGTCTGGGGAGGACTGTGACAACACCTAGAGTTGTCATGTTCAGTTTACAGCTAAAGGAATGGAAGAGATCTGTCCTCTGGCCTTCTTTCCCATTCGCCTCAGGAGAGGTGCAAATGGTCCGTCCCGTCCCGTCTCAGGCAGGAAATCTCCATCTGCCAGACACCTTGAATAATGCAGCTGGAGTCCTGGTGAGAGAAATATCTTATCAGTGGTGTGGTAAAAGGTTCATTCATTCCACAGCTACTCTAGAGCCCTGGTGTTGAACATCACAGTGGAGGAAGCAAGCAGAACGAGATGTCTGTTAGAGTCACATGATCGATCGAGAAGAGTCCTACTTCATCAACTATAGGCAACATTCTTAAGGTTAAAACCAAAGGTTCTAAACAGGGCAGAAGAGAAAGCAAATAAGGTGATCTTTTCTAGCCCTTGTAACAGAACACCTAAGACCAGATGACTTAAAAGACGTTTTCTCTCAGGTTTTAAAGGCATAGTATAGATCGACATAGTGAGGGCCTACTTCCTGATGCATGGATTCCCATCTTCTCTCTGTGCCCTCACGTGACAGGGGGCAAAGAATCTCCATTGGTCTCTCTTACATGGTCGTTAATCCCACTAACAGGTTAGTTATGATATCGCATGAATTATGAGCACTCTGCTTTCATGACCAACTTGCCTTCCAGAGGCCTCCTCACCTCTCAATGCTATCACGTTGCCAGTTAAAATTCACCACACGAAGTCAATGCGGTCAGCCCATTGCAAAACTGTGGGACATTTCCGTGCATGGTACTGAAAAGAGCAGGATTTCACTTTCGTGCTTATAACACACCAATTCAGCTACTGGCTGTAAAACGTCTAGCTGGAGGGAATCAGAGCCAACAACACACAAGAACTACCAACGGCCCAAAAAAACCATAAAAGCCATCGCAAACTTAAGAGTCAAGATCTGAGAGAGAGAAGTTAATCGAGCTGAGGTGCGGCAGAAAACGATGCAGAGAAGCCAAGCAGTTAACCCACCAATTCATCTTCCCGGGCCTTTCTGTGGAACTGGTGACAACTGTACTTCTTTTATTGGTTTGGTTTGGTTTGGCTTGGTTTGGTTTATTGAGACAGGGTCTTTATAGCCCAGGCCGGATTCAAACTCACTATGAAGCTGGATAGGTTCGTGCATGAACTCTCACTCCTGATCCTCCAGGCCCTGCCTCCCAACCATAGAGCACCACAGCCGGCCCATAGGTGCACTTCCTTACACCTTAATAACTATTTCCACAAAGCCAGGCCTTCCTCACACGTGTGAAGTCTTGAACTATGGCACAGTGCTTGAAGTTTAGGTAACACTGGGTTACGGATACAAGCACGGAGTTTACAGAAGGACTTGGTAACCATAAAGGTGAAGAGAAGAGAATCAGAGTCTGCAAGTCACAATGCCAACCAAACTGAAGAAGTCTGGTCAGCACATCAATTCCACTGATACTCGCTTGTTGGTTCTCATCAGAGTCTAGGGGAGAACACAGGCAAAATTAAGACAACCCTTCCATAACCTAAATCAGTCCACTCTCTTAGGGGTTTTCTCCATTTCCTCTGTGGACATTGCATTTCATTCTCTACCCTTAAACTGCCCTGAGAGTTATGCACATTCCACTGCCTTACCCCTAGTCCCAGCCTGGTGGTTTCTCTGAGGTAATAGCATCTGGAGCCAAGGCCAACATAAGCGAGGCCAGAGAGGTCACAGAGGCCATCCCCCGGCAGCATTAAAATGCCCAGAGTGGCAAGGCGGCTGGTACAGGGAGCGTTCATTCACCCCCTGTAAGTTACCCTGTGGTGGGCTTTGGGTACCAATTCTGTATGATGTCAAATGTGAAGATAAAAAAAATCAAGGAGCCTAGTTTTGTTCGGCCTCTCCTTTCCCATAATTCCTTTCGGCGATGAAGCAGTTAACACAGTGCTCCTCCTCTTGGCTGGAGCGTTCAGTTTTATTGGCACGATTTTATCCCCGGAGACAATGGCAGATTGTTTCTGGTGTACGCAGAAGAATCTTGTTCTGGCAGGCAAGTTTCCAGTCAACAAGCCCCACATCCTCTGCAAGAAGCATGCATGTGCTTTGTTCCAACCTGACTTTCAAGTACCTTTCACTGTCAGACTCTCAGCCCAGCCCGCCATGTCCGCAGCGCTCGAACAAAACTAAAACCAAAAACGCTCAACGGAGTTTGCCACAGATGCAAACCCAAGACCCGTCAGGGAAGGAGGTGGCTACGGACCTCCTTTCTAAGGAGCTCTTAGACAGCACACTCTGTTCACGTTACCTGATTAGAAAGGGCCCTCTTTTCCTCAGACCTTTACCCTGCTTAGTTAGCAGCCTTCAAACACCATGTGTTGGGTAATCCTAACTGCAGCACTCTGACTGGAGGAGCTGCTCTGCCAGCAAGTAGGGAAGAAATTTAAAACAATACAGAACTTCCTACTTTACTTGGAAGGTCCATTCCCACAGCCAAAACCACCCAACGGGTCCACTCACCCGCCCAGGCATTATTTCCTCCTGAGTATCGGCTGCAGCATACCAAGGAAGGAAAGAGACACCCGAGGTGGCCTCTATGAGATGCTCTGTAGCGATCAAGAAATTAGAAATAAGAAGAACTAATTACCAAGACTTCCATTCAACGATAGCTCAGAAAGCATAAAGTATTTGAGTTTATTAGATCTTCATTTTTTTTTAACCTGTGCATGGCATGCATACAAATCACAGCACAAGGGAGGCAGAGGCAGGGAGCCTGCAAATTTCAAACCATGCTAGGCTACAAACCAAGACCTTATCTGAGAAGAAGGAAAAGATGTTATATGGAGACAGAATTTGAAGATAGGGAAACAAACCAATCCGTGTTAAGGGTTTATCGATGGTCACATGGTAGGGAAATGATAAAACTGGTTACTAAGTCCCATTTTCCAATGTGGAAAAGACAAGTCTTCCTGTAGCAAAAGGCTCCTGTGCCTTCAGAAGGCTGCGTGGAGTTTCCTAATGGTGGCTGTGCATCTCTCTTCTTTCTCTGTGTGTAGATGTATGTGTTTATATGTACCCGTTGGTGGGTGCATGTGCACATGTGTGTGGGAGCCAGAGGTCAACAGGTATCTCCCAAATGGCTCTCTACCTTCTTTTAAAGATGGGGTCTTTCACTGGACCTGGAATTTACCTGTTGGCTGTCCTGATTGGCTAGCAAGCTTGGAAGCCTATCTTTCCCATATCTGTCCCATTCTTGTATCTCAAAACCACAACTTGTTTGATGTCCCGGGTCCCTGCTGGAGAGAAACTCACTGCAGGATGGATGGTGCCCTGCCTCTCCTCCTTTCCTGAGCCAGATGATACCCCAGTGTGGGGGATTTGGAGTAGTTGCTACAATGAGTTGGGTTAAGACCATGGGGGCTGTTAAGATGTGAGAGATTAACTTGGGGGAGCACAGATGGAATACTAAGGTTTGTGTGTGTCATTCCAGCCTCTAATGCTGTCCGTGTGACAACACTAAAAGGTGGGACCTTGAGAAGGTGATTAGGCCATGAAGCTCCCTTCCTGGAGAATGAGATCACGTGTCCTCACGAAGAGCCTGGCAAAGACAGTTGTCCCTTGTCCTTCTGCCTACTTCCACGTGAGGACACGGTAGGAAAGGAGGTCACCAAGCAGGTCAAATGCTAAGATCCTGATCTTGAACTTCCCAATCCGTGGTAGGCTGTCCTAGCAGCATCCATGCAAACGCACACTAAAATGTACCGTTTACAATAAAACCAACAATGGGACAAAGTTGGAATCCACTGGACCTTCAGCTGTCCATGTGCTGAGTGATGGAAACAGCCACACATCTACCTGAGGTGGCGCCCCTTTCACATACTGAAGTCAGAACATTTGAACCAAGTGCTTGGTGCTTGAGGGGAAAAAAAGATGACAAAGAAAACAGTATGAGGTAATTAATTGGGCTGTTGATGATGCTGGGATGCTGGTGTGCTGGGATGCTGGGGTGCTGCTGGGATGCTGGGATGCTGGGATGCTGGGATGATGCTGGGATGCTGGGATGATGCTGGGATGCTGGGATGATGCTGGGATGATGCTGGGATGCTGGGATGCTGGGGATGCTGGGGCTGATGCTGGGATGATGCTGGGATGATGCTGGGATGCTGGGATGCTGGGATGATGCTGGGATGCTGGGATGCTGAGATGCTGGGGTGCTGGGGTGCTGGGATGCTGGGATCCTGGGATGGTGCTGGGATGCTGGGATGATGCTGGGATGATGCTGGGATGATGCTGGGATGCTGGGATGATGCTGGGATGATGCTGGGATGCTGGGATGATGCTGGGATGATGCTGGGATGCTGGGATGATGCTGGGATGCTGGGATGATGCTGGGATGCTGGGATGCTGGGATGATGCTGGGATGATGCTGGGATGCTGGGATGCTGGGGTGCTTTCAGAGCATGGAGCTGCTCTGGCTGAGGATAAGCTCTCCCATTTCAATGTGAGGTTGTGTGAGCAGGTTCTGGAGGAAGGGAAGTCACCACTGTTCTGTTCACAGCCTGGTTTTGACTGGGTGAGCAGGCCTGCTATGTGGCTTTCTGTCTGTTTATCTAACAGTTAAGCTGTATTCCACCATCTTCAGTAGCATATGTGTCAGAGGCTGAGACCTCCTTCAGTGTCTCTGTTTTTGTTTTCCCTCTGTTGTTTGTCTTTGGCCTTCTCTGGTGGCTTCTTCTTAAACAAGGTCGAAGCAATAGCCAAAATGGGACCCAGTGTGTAAGATACATTCTTTGCTGCAAAAGGGAGAAAGAACAGTTGAGTCTAATAGCTTTTCTGATCAATACTTTCATTTAAATTTAGCTCTAAGCCTGTAATTGCACTCAGGAAACTAAAACAGAATTGTCAGGAGCTGACAGGCACCCTGGGCAACATAGCAAGGTCCTGTGTTTTAAAATATAATGAACTAGTCTTAATGTTTAAAATTAACTAGTTAATCAGTTAATTCAAAATTTGGTTTCATGCTACAATATTTTTTCTATGACAAAATTATAACACTGTTGACACGGGCTTCAGAGGAATGTTTTTGTAATACAGATGAGATTTCATCCTGTGACGGCTTGAATGAAAACAGGTTCGTACATTTCCATGCTTGGTCTACAGTTGGTGGGGCTGTTCGGGAAAGACTAAGATGCGTGTTAGAGGAGGTGCGTCACTGGAGACGGGCTTTGAGGTTTAAAAATCCATCCTCGTGCCCAGTCCTTTCTCTCTACTTCCTGCTTGAGGATCAAGATGTAAGATCTCAGCTACTCTGGGTGGCCTTTCCTTCAGTCTCTGCTCCACTCTTTGACCCTGCATTTCATTTAGATAGGAGCAATTCTGAGTTAAAATTTTGGAGATGGGTGGGTAGTCCAATTCCTCAACTGGTGGGGGCCGTGCCTAACCTCTGGATATGGTCTCTACAGGTTCTCTCTGCCAATGTCATCCCTGTGGGATCCTGGGAGCCTCTT
The DNA here is from genome assembly GCF_011064425.1 of Rattus rattus. Taxonomy (NCBI): domain Eukaryota; kingdom Metazoa; phylum Chordata; class Mammalia; order Rodentia; family Muridae; genus Rattus; species Rattus rattus. The sequence continues at coordinate 19,525,770 of NC_046165.1, forward strand.
GCTTTCCTGGCATCTGGGTATTTCTGGTTGCTACCCCCAGTTCCCCATCCCCCATTGCTGTACACCTCTGTTCAATTCCCTGACCCTCTGTACATCTCCCCCATCTCCTCCCACACCTGATCCTGCCCCTCTTTTCCCCTGCCCTTCTCTCTTCCCCCCAAGTCCCTCTCGCCCTCTAATTCTCTTGATTATTTTGTTCCCCCTTCTAAGTGATACTGAAGCATCCACTCTTTGATCTTTCTTCCTCTTGAGCTTCATGTGGTCCGTGAGTTGTGGGTATTCCAAGCTCTTTGCCTTATATCCACTTACCAGTGAGTATATACCATGTGTGTGACTAAATTATGTCTCTCAGGATGATGTTTACTAGATCCGTCCATTTGCCTATGAATTTCATGAAGTCATTGTTTTTGATAGCTGAGTAGTACTCCATTGTGTAGATGTACCACATTTTCTGTATCCATTACTCTGTTGAGGGACATCTGGGTTCTTTCCAGTTTCTGGCTGATATAAATAAGGCTGCTATGAGCATAGTGGAGCATCCATCCCACATGCAGACACCAAATCCAGGCACTGTTGCTGACACCAAGAAGTGACTGCTGACACGAGTCTGATACAGCTGTCTCCTGAGAGACTCTGCCTGAGCCTGACAAATACAGAGCCAAACATCAGACTGACCCCAATGGAGGAGTTAGGGGAGGGACTGAAAGAGCCGATGAGGCCTTATATGGCATCAAATGGAAGGGAGGCCCTTGGTCCTGTGAAGGCTTGATGCCCCAGTATAGAAGAATGCTAGGGCGATGAAGTAGAAGTGGGTTGGTGGGTTGGGGAGTACCCTCATAGAAGCAGGGCAAGGGGGGATGGGATGAGGGTTTGCAGAGGGGAAATGGGAAAGGGGATAACATTTGAAGCGCAAATAAATAAAATATCCAAAAAAAAAAAAAAAAAAAAAAAAAAAGAAAAATTCTCGGCTACTGCTCCAGTGCCATGCCTGCCTGCTGCCTGCTGTCTGCCTGCTGCCTGCTGCCTGCCTGCTGCCTGCCTGCTGCCTGCCTGCTGCCTGCTGCCTGCTGCCTGCCTGCTGCCTGCCTGCCTGCCTGCCTGCTGCCTGCTGCCTGCTGCCTGCTGCCTGCTTCTGCCTGCCTGCTGTCTGCCTGCCTGCTGTCTGTCTGTCTGCTGCCTGCCTGCCTGCTGCCTGCCTGCCTGCCTGCTGTCTGCCTGCCTGCCTGCACCTGCCTGCCTGCCCCTGCCCCCCGCCTGCCTGCCTGCCCGCCTGCCCGCCTGCCCTGCCTGCCTGCTGCCCCTGCTGCCTGCCGCCTGCCTGCTGCCTTTGCCTGCCTGCCTGCCTGCCTGTCTGCCTGCTGCCTGCTGCCTGCTGCCTGCTGCCTGCTGCCTGCTGCCTGCTGCCTGCCTGCCTGCTGCCTGCCTGCCTGCCTGCCTGTCTGCCTGCCTGACTGTCGCTACCTTGCCTCCCACCATGATAGTCCCAGACTCTGCAACCATGAGTCTGAAATTAAATGCTTCCTTTTATAAATTGCCTTGGTTATAGTCTATTACCACAGAAGTGGGAAAACAATTAGATACTTCCCTAATGTAGCTAGTGAATCATGATGAAATTAATCTATACATTGGAAACTTTCCTCACCAAAGGCTGATAGCTAAGCTTTCATATGTGACTATTCTATGGTATTTGATTTGAATATGTGAAGCATGATATAATTTTCAAGAAAGTTTTAGACTAATATAGAGCATACTCTTAATTTCATAGTCTACAAATTCAGACTACAAACGCTGTTTCTATTCAATGAAATTCTTTCCTTTATAAATGACATCTAAATGAATGCTAGTCAGAGCAAAACTTCCCCAGACAGTTCGGAAAAAATTCCTTACCTTCTTTTTCTTTTGCACAAGGCGGCATCTATGATGAACAAGGATCTAAACAATACCCAGGTACTAGTATTACAAGGCCCCAGAGCCCATTCATCTACGCATGCTGGCATTTCTGCTTGTCCTCATTCTCGCTGGTCTCTGATGAAGGGCAATGGCCCATGCCAACGTCTCTCACTGCCTACAGTCCTGTCTTGTTTTCCATACAAACTGACCCAGGTCCTCCGGGTTAGCCTTGTATAAACCTTGGGGCTCTGTAGGTCTGATAACTCTCCCTGCATGTTCTGTTTCTGTTACCCTAAGTACGCAGTGAAGTTTTAGATTCTCTTGCCATTGCCGTGTCTTGAACCACATCCGTGATGTGGCAAAGGAGAAATGTAGGACCTCATCTCCTCCCGGTGACCACCCAAGAAACAGTACTGGAGGAGTCACTGACACCCTTACGGGCAAGGCCTTCTTCGTTCCCTCACCCCACCCTTCAACCATAGCTATTCCTTTTGATCCTCTTCTTCCTCCAGATTGAGAGGACTTTAGTCTGGATGAGTGGATTCCCTTTCTCTCTCTGTCCAATCTTTTTCCGTGCCACTTGTTTATGCCATAGTTTGATGATTCAGTTTTCCAAAATACCAATTTCTTAAACCATATTTTTATAAACAATGCAAAATACCTTCCCCCTTCATCAGACATCCTTGCCCTGAGTCTCAAATACCTGTTTGAGAATTTGAAAGCGAACATTCACTTTTCGTTTACGTTAAATCCTTTAACACTAGGTTTTGGACTGGGATTAAATGGCTATATATATACTGAGAACTGCTGGGGACACTAATTGGGGAGTAAGTGATAAGAAGTCACAGGGAGGACCAAGAAAGGACACACACATTAAAATTTTAGGCAATTATCTCACTGCACTAAAAAACAAAAAGAAATGAACTTATTGTGATACTTAATTTTAAAATAAGTAAGGCCGTGAAAACGGAAGAATCTTCCTTTGACTGCCATGAACATGCGAAAACGACAGCTTCTAAACATATTCCGGGTGGCATAACTGTAGCCCAGCAGCAAGTCCAAGTAGTAGCCACCTCACCCTCCTGTGTGTGGACACACATCCGAACCACAAAAAGTAGCGCACCCATCCCGGCCATGGCACGGACCGCTGAACCTTCCGATCCAAATAACTGTGTTATTCCGGTCCCGCCACAGCAGCAGTAGCTCCTTCACTTTTTCTGACAGAGCCCGGAGAGCCAAGACAGAGCAACATACCTGTCCTAAAACAAAACAAAGCGGTGCGCGGAATGAACGCCACCTGTGCCTTTCTGAGTCCGGCCTCGTTGGGAGCCGTGGGTGGAAGAGGGTGTGTGGGGGTGTGCAGGGGTGCGCGGAGGTGCGGCGGGGGGGGGGTGATTCCCTTTCATTTCGTGCTGAACGTCAAGGAATCGCTGGACCCGGGACCTCCTGCACACATTACTCTTCTCTTTCTGTAAAGCGAGGTATTTTATAAGAAGCTTAACAAAAGAGGCAGAGCTGGACCATGAATCACCCTCCTCAGCTGGACCATTAGAGCCCCTCGAGCCGACCAAGAGCCATGATTAGAATCTCCACTCTCTTGGCCACCGCTGAAAGCACCCATGTCATGTTCCATCCTGTTTATAGGCCCTGATTTACCACTGCTGGACAATGACTGCATTCACTGTTTTATTTCCATGCGTAATGCTGCCGTGGACTTCTTTATAGAGTATTTTTTTTTCCTCCTGTCGAATTTTTTCCATGTGATAAATTCCCATAAATGAGATTATTAAAACTCTTCCAAATGATAATTATGACAATTGTATAAAAATCAGATTTAGGATAAAACACTGTTAAAAGAGATGTGAGTTTGCCCAAAAAGTAACAATAACTGTGCATGTGGTCAAGAAGTGGAGAAACAAACCAGGATGAAAATTGCACCAACATAATGGGGTTATGGCTGGTTTCTTTTCTCTCCCCGTGTTTATAAAGTACTGTTAAATTTCGATGGAATTTTAAAGAAGACCACTGACATTCTCTAACCATGGGCGTATGTCAGTTTCTCATTGGAGATGATTATTCATATTCACTGAGGAGCCTGGGAAGGAGAATGGCTTCCCTTCAGAGCCCTGCAGCTTTAACTGAACAGACTACACTTCCATTGTCCCGTGGAGGCTTCAGTAACTGAGAAGTATTTGTGGAACAATGAGAGAAAGAAGCATTCCTGCTGAACTGTCCTCCCCGCTAAATATGTACACTTGGGGACCGTGATCAGAGTTGGCGAGGAACTAAGTCCACAGGCAGTGATGTTTTCAAACTTCGGTCCTCATTCAGAGCTAAATCTAATTTACATCTTATATGCAAATTCCAGAGGGAAGGCAAACAATGAGAAGGAAACAGCAGGATGGGTTAAGTGGCTTTACTTTGGGTGGACGAGTAAGATGTGGTCTTTATTTGTAAAATTGTCTTTTTAAAAAAAAGTCTCAGAGCCATTAGTGTATTCTAATTGCTTATTAATTTAAACATAATAAACCACAATTCTTTCTTCTTGTTTCCAAGTGTCATTATAGTCATGTTACTCTTTCTCTTTTAATAATCTTTTTCTGCTAGAAAATTTTATACGTGCATGTGTGTTTTGATCAAACCGTGGCCCATTGCCTTCCTTCCAATCTCTCCCCAGTTCCCGCATCTTTCCCCGTTTTCATGCACTCTTTAAAACCCCACTGAGTCTGCGTAGTGGGGCCTGTGCGTGCATGGTGTAGGACCATTCACTCACTTCAACAACTGCAAAGCCTCTACAAGTCAGTAAGAAGTTTTTGGTTTACAATTTCAAAAACTCTACATAGATGGCAGCATATTTTCTTAAGCCATGGGTCACAATCTGCTATGG